>NC_090023.1:188157505-188350005 GCF_037176765.1 Anolis sagrei
AGTGACTGAACAAATAAACAACAACAAACAAGTTAGGGAAAGCTTGCTCACATTATTTGCTTTTTCTGTCCTATCTGTTTACTTTACAACCAGCTAGTAATATCTTCTCAGCAGCATGTAATTTTCAATATTTAAAACATATTTATACAATGCAAGCAAGAAAATCAGGCAGAACATTGTTGAAATATTAAGATTTCAGAATGTTAAAAATATTAGAATACAAAAGACAAGCAAGAATATTTAAATTGAAAAACCAAAAACAATAATTGAGGACTTGGAGGAAGAAAGTTTTTGTCAGGGATCTAAATGCTGCTATGCTTTCATGGAGAAGGTATTCTACAAACTGAGGACCACTAATGAGAAGACTATTTTTCTTATAGTCGTCTGTTATGCTATTGTGGGCATCCAGGGAAAACCCTCTGAAGATTACCTTAATAATTTGGAATGAACATGAACATTCATGTCACTCAAAAATTGATCAAAATATGCTCTAAGACTGCAGTGAAATGCATTCATGTACTGCCTACACTGCACAAAGCACATTTCATGTGAACATAAATCCATGCTTGAATGTCTGCCATTCACTTTTTTGTAACACCACTGAAATGCGTATGTGGACCTATGTGCACAGTAACATACATCTTTACACAAAGTGTGGACTGTGTACACCAGGCCTCAGACTTGATCCCAGACATTGGCTTGCTTTCTGTCAATACATTCTTGTCATGGGATGAGTTGGTACACGAAGTGATTTATAGTTTCCAAATCACGACCTCCCTGAACTGCTGCAAGCTGGATAAAAAATGTCTTAAAAGCAAGCAAAAAATACAGCAAAGATCTTTCACAGGAAAAATGTGTGCTTCAGCCCATCTATCAGCACAGTCCAACTACCAGCATCTGACCTTATCTACACACTGTTTTAGTAAACTCACGGGTTCAGGTTTCATCCAAAATATCAAGAGGATTTAATCTTCACTGTCATAATATATACAAATGTACAAACATGATATGCAGATCCACTTTCTATCTTGTACTTGCAAACCATCAAACTCATCAAATAGTCACATACAGAACATAGGCAGATACTCACACCTGAGTCACACAGGAGAGAGGAAGATGGATTATTTCATCCTTATATAGACACTTGCTGATAGGTCATCAGTAAGGGACACTGGCTAATAAAATCCCTTTGCAATAACACACACATGGTTATGATTCAGCCATTACCACATTCCCTTAAGTATTGCACCATGACACTCACAATCATTACATATGTGCTATCCATATACCATGTGTTGATCAAACGGCATTTTCTCTGTGATTAGAAATGCTTTGCCATTTCTATCTAACAATTCTGAATGTTGTACGATTCAGGTAGCAAACGCTAAGGCAAAAATACACTGTTGTGAACAACTCCATTTTTCACAATCTCCTGTCTATCCAGAACCCTGCCAGATTCTTCCCACCAGGACAAAAATGATAATTGCACCACTTTCTTTATTGCCTAAAGGGGCTTATTTGTTTTTTCCATAAGGAGATTTATGGGATTTTTGGGAGGGAGGGAATAATGGTGGATAATAGGTTTAGTATGACCATCATATTCTAAATATTCCCTGAGATTGGGTCAAGGGTTGGTAGATCTGCAACCTCTTCTTCCCCACCCATTTCCACATCTCCAGCATACCACCAACAAAATGAAATTCCCAACCTCAAAGAAAGGGAGACCATTGAAACATGTAAAGAAATCACTGAAATCTTTGCATAAGACCAGTGATTCTCAACCTGTGGGTCCCCAGTTGTTTTGGCCTACAACTCCTAAAAATCCATGCTAGTTTACTAGCTGTTATGATTTCTGGGAGTTGAAGACCAAAGCATCTGGGGATCCACAAGTTGAGAACCACTGCATAAGACAGTAGTTCTCAACCTGTGGGTCCCCAGGTGTTTTGGTTTACAACTTCCAGATCTCTTAGCCAGTTTATCAGCTGTTATGATTTCTGAGAGTTGAAGGCCAAAACATCTGAGGACCCACAGGTTGAGAACCAGGTTGGCATAAGACTAAAAAGTGGCAAACACATAAGATTTCTTCTTCTGGGGACAAAATCAGTCACCTGTGATTTCTTGCTGTCTTCTTTTCTACTAATTTCCTACTAAGTCTATGCATTCTCTGAGCTAGATGTAGTACTTTTGCAAGACTGACACTATGACTTTTAGGAAAATTGATTCCAATGCTCATATATCAGGAGTAAATTAATACCGTAAAACATTTTTATGCAAAAAGTTTACCAACAGCTTTGCCACCATCCAAAATATAAAATAAAATATGCAATGCTGAGACACTTTGAACCCCACAGAATGGGATCAAAATGTACCAAGCAATACCTTTTTTAATAAGCCCATAGAGAAAATAAATGATGTCATTTCCAACCTGCTACAGAAGGAACACATCAGGAATCTTGCATAAAGGCATGCAATAGTGAAAAGTGACAATTTGAAAAAGCTCTCAGATTGAAAATATATTGGCAGGCACACCATTCATACAAATGCTATTAAGTTTTCATGAATGATCTGGAGTCATGGGTAAATAGTAAGAAAATCACTGGTATGGATGACATCAAATTATTCTAGATAATGAATGTTTACAGACCGTGAAGAGCTCAAAAAGATTCTCCGAATGGTGTGAATGGAAAATACAAGTGGCAAATGAATTTTGTTTATATTTATATATTAAAATATATAAACTAGTTTTCCACCCAGAAGACTCTCAAAGTGGCAAGAGAGCTAATGTAACTAAAATGGAGATAGAATGATTCACATGGAGTAAAGAAAAATAAAATAAGACCTACAGTTGTGTTAATAGCAGTGGGGGCTGAATTGGCAGACTAACAAGGAAAATGATCTGGCAGTTTAGCAAATTACAACATTAATTCACTAAATTAAACAAAACACAACTTAAAAGGCAATGATGGACTTGAAAACAGAAACCTTCAGATTATTTACAATGTAATTGAAATGAACATTGACTTTTCCAAAGGCTCTACAGGGTGTGTATACATATTTTAACATTTCTGAACTACTATTCATCCATAAGGACAGTGTATACCACTAAATAAACTCATTAAAAAGTGGTTAAATCAATAGTCCTGAGAAGCCTTATGAGAATATTTTAATTAACACATGGAAATCCCTTCCTCAGGCCTAAAGGCTATCACCTTTCTTTTTTTTACTATGATGTCATTTAGAGAGCACAGTAATGAATTTCTTTATCATTGCACTATTTTAAAAATGCATTTTTTAGAAAGCATGCTATGAATATCTCTTGAAATTCTCAAATCTTCCTTTTGAGGAAATATTAAAAGGCTTCGGATGCATCATGTACAGCAGACCTTGAATTAGGAGTCTTGGGGCTCATTCATGCTACACGATTATAGCACTGTTATCATCCTTCAGTGACAATAGTTTCATCCTATGGAGTCCAGGGACAAGTTCTCTGATGAGTAAACAGATAGCTCTGGTTGAGAATTATAAAAGTTCCTACCTAAACTGCCAATCACAGGATCCGATAGGAAGGAAAAATATGGCATTTAAAGTGGACTAATAGAGCTATAATTCTGTAGTGTGAATGGGCTCCAGGAGAGACCTGCTAAACATTACAGAATTCTAATTAGCAAGCAACATGTTACAAGATTTCCATGGTGAGGGTTTATTAGCTTAGGCAAAGTACTGTTTTCAGCTATGATGGCCAGTTTTGGCATTGCCAAAATCAGGGGAATCCATCAGAAATAAAGAAAATAAGGCATATATTTGCCTAAATTCCACACATAAAACACAGGGTTTAAAAAACAGCATAGATCCAATGGATAGTACCAACCAGAATACTGTATTTCATTGATCTAAGATGTCCTAGGAACCTTCCAGACAGGTCGTTATCCCAGGAACATCTGTGTTCAAAAAACACGGATGTTCCCGGGGGCCCATCTACACACACCCTAGAAAGCGCACATTTTCTGGGGTGGGTGTTCAGATGTTCTTCTGGGACTTCCCAGGAGAACATCGGGACACTGTAAGCCCCCTCCCCAGAAGCACCCCAAAACAGTGTAAAAAAATTAAAAGAACTTACCCGGCCTCCATGAAACAGCTGTTGGAGCTATCCTGACATGTACAAATGACACACCAAGAGAAAGGGGGGCAGGAGCAATTTTCTCTCCCCCCCCCCCCCCCCGCTTCTCCTGGCACATCATTTCTATGTGCCAGGAGAACTCTGACAGCCATCTCATGGAGGCTGGGTAAGTACTTTTGTTTTTTAAAGGGCTTTTGGGGACTTTTGGGGAGGGGTTGGTATTCCCACAGTTTTCCAGGCTCTTTTACCCCAGAAAACCATTGGAATACTGTCTGACTGCAGTCCAGGCACCCGAAGTAGTAGGTTTATCCTGCGCCTTCCAAGAAGGCACAGAGTATACCCACTATCAAATTAATTCACCACAAACCAGGGTTTTCCTGGTTTGTGGTGAATTAATTTGGGTTTGTCCAGGACGTCGTCTGAAGTTTCCACAATAAAGTGGTTTTCTGGATGTGCCCATAAATTCAAAAATGCACACTAAGAACAGTATCACCAACATTACATATTTTAAAAAGCACCCAAGACTGCAAAATGCACCCCATTTTTTGAGATATTTATATGGGAAAATATATATTAAAATCAATTAAATACAGCAGGCACAGTAAATCAACGGCTGATTGACAAGTCAATGTTTCCACAAATCTTATTGTTTCAGGGGGTCTACTGTAGTTGTGACTAACAATTACATTTAGGACAATAACTGTAATTTAAATATAAACATTTCTCACCATAATGGGAAAGATCATGCCTTCAAAGAATGGCATTTGTAAAGTAGGGCAGAGGGACATCTTGCTTTCCAGTTGGGTGTTATTCATAAACACCAGAGGTGTGCTTTGACTAATTAATAATTTGATCCTTAAAAAAAAACTTGATGTCTAAAATTCGCAGCATTTTTATTTAAAAAATCATTGCAAAATTAAGATATGTAATACAACAGAAATTAATTGTGATCATTGAATCATAGAATTATTTAATCATAGAGGTGGAAGAGACCATAAGAAGTGCAGTCCAACCTCCTGTCATGGAGGAACACACAGTTTTGATATTTTGGATGGAAACTTCATAGAATCATAGAATCATAGAGTTGGAAGAGACCTCGTGGGCCATCCAGTCCAACCCCCTGCCAAGAAGCAAGAAAATCGCATTCAAAGCACTCCTAACAGATGGCCATCCAGCCTCTGCTTAAAAGCCTCCAAAGAAAGATTATCCACCACACTCCAGGCAGAGAGTTCCACTGCTGAACAGCTCTCACAGGTAAGTTCCTCCTAATGTTCAGGCGGAATCTTCTTTCCTGTAGTTTGAAGCCATTATTCCATTGCATCCTTTTCTCCAGGGCAGCAGAAAACAAGCTTGCTCGCTCCTCCCTATGACTTTCCCTCATATATTTATACATGGCCATCATATCTCTTCTCAGTCTTCTCTTCTGCAGGCTAAACATGCCCAATTCTTTAAGCTGCTCCTCATATGGCTTGTTCTCCAGCCCCTTGAGAAAATCTGTGAATCTCAAGTGTTCAGAAAGGGATGTACTTCTTAATAAATGTACATCAGATTCTATAATTAGTCGTATTTTACCATTTTGCTTAGTTATAGGCATAGGCGGCCCTAGGTAATTTTCAACAGTAAACAAACAGTATTTTGGCACCCCCCAACCAATCACTGATATATATTTTCTGTTCATCATAGGAGTTCTGTGTGCCATATTTGGTTCAATTTCATCATTGGTGGAGTTCAGAATGCTCTTTGATTTTAAGTGAACTATACATCCCAGTAACTACAACTCACATATGTCATGGTTTATTTTCCCCCAAGAGCACCTCAAGAGCGCCCCTGTGCAAAATCAACTATACTGAGAATGCTTACTTTGCGTAACGGGTTAGCCACCCCTGGTTATAGGATACTAGCATCTCTTGATTGGATACATAAGGGTATTTAGAATTACGAAAAAAATAAACATAATCTGTCTGGCTAATTTTTTTACACTGGCAGATGTAAATAACCTGGCATATTGTAAACAAATTTATGTGAGTTTCAATAGAAATTCTAAATGGTATGACTAGCACGCATTAATGTAATATTATTGTACAGAGCAATAAATGATGGCACATCATTTATTTCCAGGAGTTATAGATGACCTCATAACTCAGGAGTGATGGAGCAAAGCAGAAGTACAAGTGAGTTATGAAAGGCCATCAAAAGAAATAAATGGAAAATCCAAAAACTAGCCTGCTGTACAAGTTCTATTTATGCAACACCAATTTTAGCCAACATTGATGGCCATTAATATTTTATACAGAAAGCTGCATTGACATGAAGCTTTACTTTTGTGTTTATTGGAAGAAGCCTATGACCATCTGTATTACTGGCAACAAGAAGGAAGCTCAGCATGAAGGACTAGGCACAACTAGTTTGAACCCCAAGTATATGTATAGCTACAGTTCTTTGATATTCCTTTCCTTGAATATCTTTGGCAACTTTTAGTTGCTGATTCAAAGTGCAGGCTATCACCAATAAAGCCCTACACGGTTTGGGTCCAGCCTATCTTCGTGACCGCTATGAACCGATGTGGGCTCTAAGAGCTGCCGGGTAGGCCCTCCTCTCGGTCCTGCCTCTGTTTTTAGTATGGTTGGTGGGACAAGGAAGAGGGCCTTTTGGGTGGTGGCCCCCTGTCTTAGACAAGACCCTATACTACAACACTTTAGGAAAGAGTTAAAAACTTGGTTTTCCAGCAGGCATTTGATAATGTTTAGAACTGATTGCCAATCACTTAGCACTTTATATCTACATTCTGTGCATTCAGCTGGGCTGTTATATTGATAACATGGATCTTTTAACTAATTCTATTTTGATTGTTGTTTTATGAAGTTAATATACCTGGTTTAAGTAATGCATTATTGTTTCCATGTTGATGTAGTTTATTTTATGTATTATGTATTTTATGTATGGCATCTTTGTGTGTTATTTTGTAAGCTGCCCTGAGTCCCTACTGGTGGTGGGGTATAAATAAAGATCATCATCATCATCATCACCACAAAAACACAGTATGTCACAGCAAACTAGATTTATATGCTGGATTTCTTATCACAAAATCACAAATCGAACACTTCCCAAGCATCTAGGACTGTGTGATGTATTTTCGAATGATGCGTGGAGATCCAAGTAAGGTGTCCTTTTGCAGTTGACAGATCATGATTTCGTCAATGTTGATGGTTTCCAAATGCCGGCTGAGAACTTTTGGCATGACACCCAGTTTGCTGATGACCACTGGGACCACCTGTACTGGTTTATGCCAGAGCCTTTGCAATTGTTGTTGTTGTTGTTGTTGTTGTTGTTGAAACACAAGTTCCTTGAAGTCATTAGAATTGTCCTACTCTTTGGCATCCTATGGAGGTGGATTGAATGGGGACTCATGATTTCAACATGGCACATATCTTTCAACTGTGGAAGTTGCCAAAAGAAACAGAGGGTGGGTGATAGCTCTGCATATCCTGCAGTGACTACATTAGATCTCAGACTCTGAGGCAAAGACATGCATTCCATTCTCACTTCATCCCTAAGAAAACTGTCTATAGAAGAGAATCGCTAATGCTTATTTCCTGCCAGATGTTCCATCTAATGACCACAATCTGAACTGCTATGCAATTAGATGCCATTTTATCCCTAGCATTTTAGACCACGACCCTCAATGTCCCTAATCATTAGCAATGCTGGATGACAATGATTGAAAGCATTTGGAGAGTAATGGAGGAAGATTGCTTTACTCTATAAAGGATCTCCCTCCTCCTTTGAGTAATTTGTGGTGGAGTCATTTCTCTTATTTTATCTGGACTTGCCCTGCCAATGACAATCTCTCCATTTTATTCACTGGTCAGAAATAAAGTTGGCATGTTTAAACCAAGAAATTAACCAAAAAATAAACATCATGGTACCATCCTGCCTCTCTCTTGTATATTCAGGTATGTGTGTCTATATAAGAGAGGATTTGTGGCAGTATTCAAGATAAGATTGAGAAGTTAGGAGGACGAAAGGATGAGTGAGAACCTGCATGGAGGGTGAAAAAGACTAGTGCTCTTGCTCATCATATATCATTTTAACTGGAGTGAATTACAGGGAGCGGTCAACCCCCCTGTTTAAGGAACTCCATTGGCTGCCGTTCATTTTCTGGTCCCAATTCAAGGTGCAGGTAATCACCTACAAAGCTCTGAACGGTTTGGGCTCCACCTACCTTCGTGATCACATTTCCTTCTATGAACCTGCATGATCCCTTCGATCTTAGGGGGATGCCCTCCTCTCGCTCCCACCTCTGTCACAAGCACAGTTTGTGGGGACAAGGGAGAGGGCCTTCTTCGTGGTGGCCACTCAGCTTTGGAACTTGCTCCCCAGGGAGATTTGGCAAGCACCCACCCTGGCAGCCTTTAGGTAAAGTTTAAAAACTTGGCTTTTCCGGTGTGCTATTGAAGAATGAATAACTAATTCCCATTCTGATACACTTCATCTCATCCCTCAGGGGAGATTAACCTCATTGTTTATCCCACCCATTGTTTATCCCATTGTTTATCTCACTAGGCACAGCACTTTATTTACCTATCTCACCCACAGGTTTTACAATTTTTACCTTTCGCATTTGGCCCAGCTCACCCTTGTTAATCCTTGTACCATTTTATACTCTGTTTATTATGTTATTGTCACTATTTTATTGGAGCCCCCGGTGGTGCAGTGGGTTAAAGCACTGTGCCGGCAGGACTGAAGTCCGACAGGTCGCAGGTTCGAATCCGGGGAGAGGCGGATGAGCTCCCTCTTTTAGCTCCAGCTCCTCATGTGGGGACATGAGAGAAGCCTCCCACAAGGATGATAAAACATCAAAAATCATCCAGGCGTCCCCCGGGCAACCTCCTTGCAGACGGCCAATTCTCTCACAACAGGAGCGGTTGCTCCTGACACGACAAAAAAACCAACTATTTTATTGTATTACCATGTTATTGTTTAGCATTTTTACTTGATGTTATCATCTGGTTTTGTATGTATTTTTAAAATACTATTTTACTTTATTTTGCCTTATTGCAATTGCTTGGGCTTGGCCCTATGTTAGCCACCCTGAGCAATTACAAGGGACTCAGGGAGATGGTGGCGGGGTACAAATAAAGTTGTTGTTGTTGTTGTTGTTGTTGTTATTATTATTAATAATAATAATCCTAAGTTAAAAACCCCCATTGTCCCCACTTCTACATAATGAATGTGGGGATAATATATGACTAACAAGAATTGGGCTGGAGGAAAAGAAGGGAAAAAAGTGGGAAGAAAGGGGGAAAGATGGCAGTAGGGACAGAGGAGAAAGGGCACAGAGAAATTCTGATCAGGCTGGGTACTTTTGCATAATGGTCTAGACTGAGATCTGTCTTTCTCAGTCCTTGGGATAAACAAGATACCTCCAAACCCAGGAAAGGGCAAGAATTGCAGGATTTGAGTCCAGCATTTTCTTTGTAAAAATTAAATGCTGCAATTGGCATATCCCAATGATTGCCGCAAGGTACTGTCCATTACTAAATGATTGTGAGAAAGAGATGTCCCTGTGCCGTTACACCCAGACACTTTTAAAAACAAAACTATGATGTGCTGTTCCCTATGTCTGGGCGAACTGCCGGTGCTTTTCTTGAGAAGATTGGGATTCTCAGCAACTGAGTCTGTTACAAGTTCTGAACATCAAAAAAGGATAATTATTTCTCAAAGTTGCAAACAGAACAGTCAATTAAACCAAATAGATATTTCTTCTTTCTCTTCTCCACCAGTTACTGAGTCAGCCTTTCCCCAAGTGGCAAAGGGATCCAGGGATCCTTCACCCTAATCCAGAGCTGTTGTGTTTTAGAAAGAACAAATCTTTCCCTATCTATCTAAGCTCCAGATTAGCCTTGGAGATAAGGCAATGCAGTCTCTCTTTCTATAAGACTCTATATAACTCAATTCTCAAAGCTCAATATCTATTTTTCTTTATACTCTATAACTCTCTTATAATCTATCTAACCATAGCTCAATTCTTCTCAATAAACTTCTCTGTCCATCTTAATTTCTCAATTGTTTTTACAGTGGTTTGTCAGAGCTACCTGTCTGGCCACCAGCACATCAGATTCTTTCTTCAGAACTGAACAGGCAGGGAGGATTCCAAAATGGAAGTCTTTCCCTGGCAGCAGGGGCGGGCTCAAAGAGCTGCTCCCTAGGCCAATCATTGCAAAGAGTTTGCAGACTGGCTTTTCCCGCCTTTGGTTGTTAAACTCCTGGCTTTGCAAGGCTGCAGCAGCTCCTGAGAGAAAGGCAAGGGGCAGCCACTCCAAGCAACTAAAAAAGCAATGTAAACCAGTCTCCTGGGAGACGGAACAGTCCCCATGCACCTTTTTTTTCATGTCAGGACTGACTTGAGAAACTGCAAGTCACTTCTGGTGTGAAAGACTTGGCTGTATGCAAGGACGTTGCTCAGGGAATGCCCAAATGTTTCGATATTTTCGTGGGAGGCTTCTCTCATGTCCCCATGTGGGGAGCTGGAGCTGACAGAGGAAGCTCATCCACGCTACCCAGATTTGAACCTCCAACCTGTTTGTCTTCAGTCCTGCCAGCACAAGGGTTTAACCCATTGTGACATCAGGGGATCCTTTCCTTTGCTCTGATCAGTGGCTATAATCTTACTGCATCCTAAAGACGTTTAGTGGGTCTGTACAGACTAATAATTCTGGCATAACAGGTTATTTTGCACTGAATGAACCTATTGTCCTGAAGTTTGCTTAGGTTATTCCTATCAAAAAATTATAGTCTCATCAAAACTGTATAATTGGATGTGGTGGCAGCATTGTTTTTCAGTATTTTTAAAGGACTTATACCTTCATTATTGCCTAATACGGCATCAATACAGCACCTTTCACTGACAACTCTTTGAATCCCTCATTAATTCTAAAGAATCAAATGCTATCTCCTCGTTTCTGTATTTTAAACTGTCTTTCTCTGTCTCAAAGGTTCTTAGTAATTAGAGAACTGGAATTAGCTACTTCACATTTTTAATATATTATCCTCCTGTCATCAGCTCTTTGAGTATGGTATTTATTCTCCCGTTACTTCTTACTGTAGGGAAGGGTGGAGGAAGCATCATACCCCCTTCTCAGTTGCTCTCTTTCTGTTTAGTGCTACCTGGTAAGGTAATCCCAGACTGACTCATTATAATTTTTCTGAGGTTCACTATCATGCTGATTTTTTTTCCTGTGGTGATTTTTCTCATGACATACACACTTTCTTTTAAGTTTTTTTTCTTTCAGAAAGTCCTGAAGGTTTATGCTCTGATTTTAGAGAAATGCCCTTCCTTGGGAATAAATCATGTCTTTCTTAGAATCGTGCAGTAGATTAATGAAGGCCTGTATTTTGAATATTGCTTCTGTGAAGGGGCATCCCCAGAAGTGGCTTCCCAGCTACACACTGAAGGGCTGCAATAAAATTTTCATAACTTCACTCCTGGAAAGGCCTCTTGAAAGATTTCATATCCGCTACCTATCAGGAATCATTCCTCTCACTATTGAGACAGATTCTGCTGGATTTATGCACCCCTTTTAACTATCAGAACCTAACCTTGTTGACATGCTTCGGTTTTAACAAATCTATTGAAATACTTTAATATAAATAATAAAAGGAGCTATTTTTGGTGGAGTCAAAAAGTATAGCAGTGAGTAGTTTTCAGGTGCTTATGTTGCTTTGCAAATTGAATTTCCTATTTTTCCTATTTCCTATGCTTTTCAACATCTACATGAAACTGCTGGGAGAGGTCATCCGGAGTTTTGGAGTTGGGTGCCATCTCTATGCAGATGACACGCAACTCTACTACTCTTTTCCACCTAACTCCAAGGAAGACCCTCAGTTGCTGGACAAGTGCCTGGCTGCTGTGGCTGTCTGAATGAGGAGGAACAAGCTGAAGATTAATCCCGACAAGACAGAGGTCCTTCTGGTCGATCGTAAGCCGGATCGGGGTATAGAGTGGCAACCTGTGCTGGATGGGGTTGCACTCCCCCTGAAGTCACAGGTTCGCAGTCTGGGTGTCCTCCTGGACTCATCACTTATGCTTGAAGCTCAGGCGTCGGTGGTGGCCGGGAGGGCCTTCTCACAATTAAGACTCGTGCACCAGCAGCAACAGTACCTAGTGAAGTCGGATCTGGCCAGAGTGGTTTATGCCTTAGTCACCTCCAGATTGGATTACTGTAATGCACTCTACGTGGGGCTGCCCTTGAAAACAGCCCAGAAATTTTAACTGGTACAACGGGCGGCAGCCAGGTTACTAAGTAGTGCTTCTTGCAGGGAGCGGTCAACCCTCCTGTTTAATGAGCTCCACTGGCTGCTATTCATTTTCCGGTCCCAATTCAAGGTGCAGGTTCTTACCTACAAAGCCCTGAACGGTTTGCGACCCACCTACCTGCTTGACCGCATTTCTGTGTATGAACCCACATGATCTCTTCGATCATCTGGAGAGGCCCTGCTCACTCTCCCACCTCCTTCACAGGTGCGATTGGTGGGGATGAGGGAGAAGGCCTTCTCAGTGGTGGCCCCCCCGACTCTGGAACTCACTTCCCAGGGACATTAGACATGCCCTAATGTTGGCAGTCTTTAGGAGGCGCCTGAAAATGTGGTTGTTCCAGTGTGCCCTCCCAGAATAAGGAGAACTCTCAGCAGTATGTCCTCACAATGCACTTTAATACTGACTTAGGATGGACTGTGCTCCCTCATTTCTCTCCGAAAAATCCTATCCTAGTTATATTTTACCTTGTTCACGACAGCATATTCTCAATTTTAATCTATTACATTTGGCCCAGCCATTTTAAAAATTGTTTATGTCACTATTGTTTTTTGTTTATGTGATTTATATGATTTGTATTTTATTGATTGCTTATTGATGTTGTGTTTATTGATGTTTTGTTTGATGTACTTTGGGCTTGGCTTCATGTAAGCCGCACCAAGTCCCTTGGGGAGATGGTAGCAGGGTACAAATAAAGTTTATTCTTATTATTATTTATTTTAATGTTGTTTTTATTGAGAATAAGATATCTCCAATAGGCTGGAGTGAAACAAGATTAAAAACCAGAGGGAAAAAAGATTTTACAGCAAAAGTGTGGGAACAATTTGTGGAGGGAAAGTAGGAAAAAGAGGGGTGGGGATAGGGAGAGGAAAGAATAGCATAAAAGAAAAGAAAAGAAAAGAAAAAAATAGCCATTTTGATTTGCCGCTTCCAGGTTCCTCTGGGTTGTGTTGTCGATTCTTTCCATTATTCTTGTGATTCTTTTGCTGTCGGGTTTCTTGTTGACATTTGGTCTTTGAGGTTTTTATTGCGTCTCTTGAATATGTACTTCTGTATTTTCTTTCTTAATAAATTCAATACATTTTCCCCAATTTGTTCTTTGTCTTTGTGTATTATTGTTTGTTATTCTTTGCATAAGTAACTCCATATTCATTATGTCCAAGACTTTCAATAACCGATTTTCAGTTGTTGGTATTTTGTTGGATTTCCATAATTTGGCTACATTAATCCTGGTCACCTTTACCATGGAAACAAAGATTCTGTTTATATTTTTTCTCCATCTCAAAGTCTGTAATGCCTAATAAAAAGTACTCCGGTTTGAATTCAAAACTTATCCGTAAAATTTGCTCTATTTTTTATGTATCATATGCCAGAAAGGTTTCTTCTCTTAAATTACTAATTATATTGCCTTTATTGACACAAGCCCAATGGTTGCTTGCAGAAGAAAAGAGTCCTTCAACTCAATAAACTCAGTTTTCAGACTCCTGATGCCTCTAATAATTGGAGTGAGTTTGCAGTTATATAAAGTCATAATATTTCGGCAGCCAGGCCTCTATGGGCTTGTGGACATTGAAGTTATGAGAGTTGTGCTTCTGAACACAGAATTCAAGAGTGAAATTCAAATAAGTACTGTTATGATAGACCTAAATACTAGACATGTGCATTCAAGTCTTACTTCGATCTGTTTCGTTTTTTACTTTCGGTGGGGGCCCCAATCTGTTTTTGTCTGAACCTTCCAAAATTGGGATGTCAGATATTTGTTTTTCCATTTCATTTTCATGTACATTTTTTTTTGGGGGGGGGGGGGGCTCACCCGTAGGCCCAAAGCACCCGGGAATATGCGTGCAGGCTTTGGGTCTATGTACCAGGACCTGCAGCTGAGCACCAAGTAAGAAGTGCTCCTTGATGCTTGGCTGCAGGCCCTGCCAAGCCTGGGCACATAGGCCCAAAGCACTGAGGTGCCTTTAATCAAGCACTGAGTAAAAATCACTCCTTGCTTGACGCTGAGCTACAGGCCCTGCTAGGCCCGGCCTCATAGGGCCAAAGCACTAGGGTGCCTGCAGCCAAGCACCAAGTAAGGATCGCTCCTTAGTCCGTGCTCAGCTGCAGGCCCTGCCAGACCCAGGCACATAGGCTTAAAGTACCGAGGTGCCTTTAGCCAAGCACTGAGCAAAGATTGCTTTTTGCTTGGTGCTCAGCTATAGGCCTTGCCAGGCCCAGGCTCATAGGGCCAAAGAACTAGGGTGCCTGCAGCCAAGCACCAAGTAAGGATCACTCCTTAGTCCATGCTCAGCTGCAGGCCATGCCAGGCCTGGGTGCATAGGCCCAAAGCATCGAGGTGCCTGCAGCCAAGCACTGAGTAAAGATTGCTCCTTGCTTGGTGCATTGCTTAGCTACAGGCCCTGTCAAGCCCAGGCTCATAGGGCCAAAGCACTAGGGTGCCTGCATCCAAGCACCGAGAAAGGATTGCTCCTTACTTGGTGCTCGGCTGCAGGCCCTGCCAGGCCCCACGCAATTCATCCGAAATGCAGGCCCGCCTGCTTTTTGTATCAATTGCATTTTCATTTCAGGGGAGGCCTTTCTGTTTCGTGCCGTCCAAATGAATGGAACATAACGAAAACACGAATGAAATGAATGAGACAAATTTTGGACCCATGACTACTAAACTATTTATTTATTTATTTTATTTACTTCACTTGTATACCGCTCTTCTCATCCAACGGCGACTCAGAGCGGTTAGCAACCAGTATCAACAATACAGTACAAAATCATTAATCATTTAAAACAGTAATATCAATTAATTAACATCAGGACATCAATACAACAATACAGGAAAAAGAACAATCCATCACGTCTCATCAATAGAATCAGCATCCAATCTCGTTGTCCATTAATCCATATTCCAGTTGCGTGTGCAAGTGCGATACACCTCCCACAGCCAACCCAAGAAGTATACTCACACATGATGTGGGATGAACAATGGCCACAACTCATTTATTGATAACAGGAACAAGGGTTGGCAGCCAAGCATGGGTCCTGGATCATGATCGGACAGCCCAATACTGCCCGATCCCGCACACACCAGGGTGCCGCAGGCACAATACCAGGCAAATGCAACTCGGCACCCCTGGGACCACCGGGCGTCCCCCCTAACCACTAGGGGGGATACCAAACCAGATCCAGGGCCCATGCCCCACGCCCAACAAGGAGTTGTGACGAGAAGCATACAACAAACAAGTAACTGTTAACAGGTAACCGTGACAAGGTGAACATCACAAAATTAACATCCAATGAAAACATAAACCGCATGCAGGGTGGGTGGGATGGATCAGCTGTTGCAGGCCAAGTGCCTGCTGGGGAGCCTGGGCAGCCTTAAGAAGGCTGACCGGAAAGAGGGAGAGGCCAGCTCAGGCCTCACCTGCGGTGGGCGTGGTCAATTGGCCATTGGCCCCCTTGACCCGCCGGCGGGAATCCTTCCCGCCATCAGAGGGGGCTTCTGGGAGGAAGAAGCCCCCCCCCCAGGCAAGAATGACAGTGGGGGACACCCTGCACCGCAACTCTTTGGCCCGGTAAGTCGGGCCATGCTTTTAATCAATCAATTGTACTGCTTAGTTGAAAGCCTGTTCGAAGAGCCAGGTCTTCACTCTCTTCCAGAATGCCAATAAGGAGGGGGCCGATCTAATGTTCCACAGCCAGGGCGTTCCACAGCCGTTCCACAGCCAGGGGGCCACTACTGAGAAGGTCCTGTCTCTCGTCCCCACCAGGCGTGCTTGTGAAGCCAGCGGGACCGAGAGCAGGGCCTCCCCAGACGATCTTAACGTCCTAACTGGTTCATAGGAGGAGATGCGTTTGGACAGATAGGTCAGGCCAGAACCATTTAGTGCTTTAAAGGCTAAAGCCAGCATGTTGAATTGTGCCCAGTAGCAAATTGGCAGCCAGTGGAGCTGGCACAACAGAGGAGTTGTATGCTCCCTGAGTGCCACTCCTGTTAGCATCCTGGCTGCCACTCGTTGGACCAATTGAAGCTTCCGAGCAGTCTTCAGAGGCAACCCCACGTAGAGAGCATTGCAGTAGTCTATACGGGATGTAACCAGAGCGTGGACTACCACGGCCAAGTCAGACTTCCCAAAGTACGGCCGCAGCTGGCACCCGTACCTAAACTACTCTAAAGGCAACATATACTGTCTGACCTTGGAAGCTAAGTATTGTCAGCCCTGGTGAGTACAGGAACTGGAGACTGCCAATGAATATCGGGTGCTATATCTCAGAAAAAGAAACTGGCAAAACCACCTCTGAGGTTGCCATAGGTCAACAGGCAATCTGAAGGCACACACTTAATACTGTTTCATGATTTGACTAAAATACACACAAAGAGGTTATTCCTTGTTGCATATTGTATTCCTAAATACATTTCTCTATTTGCAACATTCTTTGAAGGTTCTTACATTATTTTCTAAACAAACTTTCTCTATGTTGCAACTCAGACTTTGAAAAAAGAAGTAAACTATTGATTTTCCAGTGTGTCAAAAATGTAGGATGAATAAACATCTGCCACCTATTGAGGATTTAGAGAACATCTGAAGAATAGATAGCTGTCATTCATAGAGTAGTCCACAGAGATTTCTGGGATGATGGGAAAGAGTAGGGGACGGGGGGACGGGAGTTCAATGTATTACAGTCAAATATCAGCCAAGACAACAGAGCTTTGTACAATAAAGTAAAATGAGAGGCAATTCTGGATACAGGGAAATGGTTTAAACATTAAAATACACATACATCTCCACTATATTTTCAAAAATCATGATTTTTCTTTGA
The DNA here is from genome assembly GCF_037176765.1 of Anolis sagrei. Lineage (NCBI taxonomy): Eukaryota > Metazoa > Chordata > Lepidosauria > Squamata > Anolidae > Anolis > Anolis sagrei. The sequence goes on from NC_090023.1 coordinate 188,174,752, forward strand.
TTCTATGAATCGGCAGTGACCAGGTGAGCATTCACACAGTTAAAACTTGTGCACCAGCTGTGTCCGTACCTTGGGGAGTCTGACTTGGCCATGGTAGTCCACGCTCTGGTTACATCCCGTATAGACTACTGCAATGCTCTCTACGTGGCGTTGCCTTTGAAGATTGTTTGGAAGCTCTAAATGGTCCAGTGGGTGGCAGCCAGGTTGTTAACAGGAGCAGTGCTCAGGGAGCCCACTACTCCTCTGCTGCGCCAACTCCACTTGCTGCCAGTCTGCTACCGGGCTATAAAGCTCTAAACAGTTTTGGCCCAGCTTACCTGTCCAAACGAACCATCTAGGACTCTAATATTGTCTGGGGAGGCCCTGCTCTCGGTACTGCCTCCTTCACAGATTTGGTTGGTGGGGAGGAGGGACAGAGCCTTCTCAGTGGTCGCCCCTCGGCTGTGGAACACCCACCCTAGGATATCACATTGCCCCCACCCTCCTAACATTTTGTAAAAAAGTGAAAACCTGGCTTTTTGAGTAAGCATTTACAAATGCAATGTAACAGACAAACTCTGATCTACGGAGCGACTGGACAATGCGACTGGATAATAATTTTAGTAACGAGATGCTGAGGATTTATGTTTTCATTGGTTTTTACTGCTTCATGTGATATTATTAATGCTAAATGGTTTTAATTGTTTTTTATGTTATTGGGGGCATCGAATTGAGCCGTTTGTAAACCACCCTGAGTCGCCATCGGCCTGAGAAAGGTGGTACATAAATACGATAAATAAATAAATAAATATAAACTGTTAAGTGATCATAATTACTTTCCTCGGGGTGATAACAGATGTACAGAACCTTGCTACTTTTTACGTAACCTGATAATTCAGGTCTAAAACTAAATAAATACCTCTGGAGAACTGGAGTAATAATATCCAGACCGAAATCACAATAAAAAAGGTCAGTGCAATAATAGATGAGTGAAATTTTCCGCAACACTGCCCATTGCAAGCACATAAATGCTCATGGAGAAAACTTTCCTTGCAGTAGCACAGAAGGCAAAACATTAAGCTTACATAAAGCCGAGGCCCTTCTGTGTTTGAAATTGCTCACAATTTTGCAATCCCATCTTACATTTGTTCCTATTCCTTCCTCTTCGATAGGGAAGCTGGGTATCCAATGACTCCTTGATCTCACTTCAACATTGCTCATTTGAATTTAAAAATTATAGTACAAGCATATAAGTGGCACCAGAAGCTCATACATTTACTTAAATTCTCAGTGGCCTAGCTGTGTTAAGCAAAACACTACTAACAAACATTTGCATACAAATACAATGAATTCCCAACCCCAAAAAACAGCAACACCCTTATTTGGTCAACTAAATGGCCAAAAATACATCATGCAAGCTTTCAAAGCTCCAGCTGTTTCTTTAGCAGATAAAGGTGTTAAAAATAATACAGAAGAAAACAAAAGGATTTGTTAGAGCCAAATGCCTACATTTTGTCTTAAGATGTTGCTTTTGTTGTCAATTAATAACAGAGAAAGATCCAGGCTCTTTCTGTCCTTGTGAGACTGCCTACCCTTTTTTCTGTTGCTAGTGGAGTTGTGGTTTTATTGCCTGGATTTTGCCACTTTTTGATTCTCAGTTCCTAATGGTCAAAGAGGGGCATGGCTTCTGCCTGCATTGATATCCCTCCAGACTACCTTAACTGACAACAAAAGCAATACCTACAAAATGTAGGTATGTGATTTGAACATCATCCATTTCTTCTGCATGATTTTGAACAATTTTAGCTAATGAAGAAACCAGTGGAGATTTGAAAGCTTCCATGAAGAATTTTGTGCTTTTAACTGACCCAATACCACAAGGATGTCAAACTCATTTTCATCAAGGGCTACATTAGCCTTATGGTTGCCTTCAACAGGCCATTGAATCCATGGATGGAGGATCTGTGGATAGAGAGAGCCAATTATAATTTTTTTACATAGTGATCAGTGCTCTTTAGTTTTTACCCAGCTTGGGTCCCCGGAGGTATTGATTATGCACCATATAGACTGTGGATAATGGGAATTGCAACACAACAGCACTTGTGGCTCTGAAGTTGGGAAAAAGTTAAAGGGTGTTTTAATGCAGTGGTTCTCAACCTGGGGTGCCCAGATGTATTTGGCCTACAACTTCCAGAAATCCCAACCAGTTTACCAGCTGTTAGGATTTCTGGGAGTTGAAGGCCACAAACATATGGGGACCCAGGTTGAGAACCACTGTTTTAATGTGAGTAATAACATCCATGATCCTTGTACCTAAATTGAGACTATCCTAACAGAACAGGCTGTAAACTTCTAGATGTTGTATCACAACTCCGATCAGATCTAGTCAAGCTGCCCTGAATCCCTCTCTGGGAGTTGAGAAGGACGAGGTAGAAATGCTGGAAATAAATAAATAAATTCATTTATTTATGCAGGAGTTGTAGTCCAACATCTGGAGGCCACATAAAATGACATGGAGGTTGGATTTGACCCACAGACTTTGAGTTTGATACATCTGCTATGGAGCCCCCAGTGGTGCAGTGAGTTAAAGCACTGAGCTCATAACCTTGTTGACCGAAAGGTCACAGGTTCGAATCTAGGGGGTGGCGTGAGCTTCCGCTGTCAGCCCCAGCTTCTGCCAACCTAGCAGTTCGAAAACATACAAATGTGAGTAGATCAATGGGTACTGCTCCGGTGGGAAGGTAATGGTGCTCCATGCAGTCATGCCGGCCACATAACCTTGGAGGTGTCTACGAACAACACCAGCTCTTCAGTTTAGAAATGGAGATGAGGACCAACACCCAGAATCAGACACGATTTGACTTAATGTCAGGGGAAAACCTTTACCTTACATCTGCTATAGAGGTGTTGCTGTTTTGTGGATTCAAGAATTTGTTGTATTTTGCTGTACAGCCAATACATCTATCCTGAAAACATTTGGGGAGAGACTCTTAATATTCAGGTTAAACCCAGTGTTCTTGTACACTCACCGGAAAGAGATCTAGGCATGTTTCAATTATTTTTAATATAAACAGAAACCTGCTTTGGTATGTTTCTCAAGGAATAGGAAATGACATTTTGTTCCATTTGAACTTATTGAATTTATTCTCTGAACTCCTGAATAACAGCAATGAGAACTTGACAGGTTTAACAAAATGGAAATAGATCCCAAATGCCACTGGAGATTCAGGATACCAACATGGCAAAACTTTGTTGCAGAGTTATCATTTGGACAAATGGCACAGTTTTCCCCAACCGAATGTGCTTAGATATTGTTAGTCTACATTTTCCATTCATTCCACACAGTCTGACCAATGATCAAAGATTATGGAAGTTGTGTCTAACAGTATCTGGAGATCCTGTTACAGACAACAACTATGTCTTTGCGTGATATGTGATGTTATTTTATGTGATGTGTTTAATAATGTTTAATGTTTTATCAAGGGAGTGTCAATTTTGATGTTTTATATTGTTTTTTTAAGCAATGGCATTGAATTGTTGCTAACACTGTGAACTGCCCTGACTCCCCTTCGGGGTTGAGAAGGGCAGTATATAAATACCACAAATATATAAACAAATAAACAAACAAATAAATATTTCAGAGAGCAACATATTATAATCATAAAAAATGTGTCTACCTCCTGTTAGAATGAACAGCCTTTGCATGTCTACATTCACTAATTGCTAGTTTACCTTATGATGACTTCTTCTTTTCACCCCATTTATTTTCCTGTTTCTTCTCTCTACCTCTTTGATTAAACCATGTGCTTGATTAAATCCTGTTGATTTTGTATATTTTGCACAGATTAAGCTTGCTTAACCCAATGGCACATGAGGAGTGACTGCTGTTCAGCTTCTGCCTTGCCAATTTATTACTCTGCCTGGAAGATCCACTAATATTTTCTACATCTGTCTTTCACATTTCTGAACACCTCAAACTGCAGACTTCCCTTGCTTTATAGCAGTGGTTCTCAACTTGTCAGTCCCCAGATGTTCCGGCCTTCAACTCCCAGAAATCCTAACAACTGGTAAACTGGCTGGGAATTCTGGGAGTTGTAGGCCAAAACACCTGGGCACCTACAGGTTGAGAACCACTGCTTTATAGGAACCTGAAGGGAGAAGTAACTTTGTTCACATGAATTTACTTACAGAGCTTCATATGATTGTGAAGTTATGACTGTGCCGTCGCACCTGGGGGCTATAGCTCTTAGTGAAAGAGGCATGAACATGACATCTTTCCCCAGGGGATTGCTTCTTGCCCTCCTTTAGGAAACTGGAACTCTCAAAGACCCAAAACTGTAGATAACTCAAAATAGGATTTATTGTTCACAAAGACTTATCTCTTTAAGGCAATAAGCTGGAAGTTTCAAAGGAGTGAAGGAAAATGTACATTACAGTCTCTGGTTGTCTTGGGTCCAAGAAGTTTTGAAGCTGAGAAGCTTTTCCAGGTCCCTCTTTCTCAATGGCTGTAAATGCTGGAGCAATCCACAACCCCAGTCCAGATGGCCTATGTTTGAAGACACAGGGTCTTCCTCTGGTGCCAAAGGAACTGGTCTGAAGGCGCTTGAGACTTCCCAACGTCGTTCAGGTTGGTCTGAACATGAAGCATCAGTCTCAAGGGTAAAAACCTCAGAATTGGTGCTGAGTGGTAATTTAATCAGGGGCTTTTAGAGCCAAGTCTCTTACTCACGTCCAGCTGATAGAAAATCTGAAGGTGGAATAAAAAAGGGAAGCACTCCCCTCTTCCAGGAAGAGGTGGAGCCAAACAATTGAGGTGAGAAAGCAATTTAACTAGTGCAAGCAACACTGATTGACAACTATAAATAAGCAATCAAGCAATTGACAACAATACATAAGCAGGGTAAAAAGGCAGGATTAAGCATGATACAACAGTTTAAATCTTGCAACTAACAGTACTACACATAGGTGACGCCACTCGCGCCGTCACAATATTATTATTATTATTATTATTATTATTATTATTATTATTTGTACACTGCTAGCATCTCCCGAAGGACTCGATGCGGCTTACATAGGCCAAGGCCTCAAAACACAACAGAACAATACAACACCTAAAGCAAATTAAAAAAAGTTAAGCAGTATAAACAACAAGCAATAAACAATACATCAAGACACTATAAAACTGGGCCAGGCCAGAGTAATGGGTACAAGATTAAAAGTGCTGATGTGGCAGGAGGTATGTAGGAATATAAAATAAGTGCAGTGTGCGGTGTGCAGCAATCTTAGTTCTACTAAAGTGCTTCTGGGACTTGGTATTGGAGATTCCTAATCTGGAAAGGCACATCGGAACAGCCAGGTCTTCAAGTTCTTTCTGAAGACTGCCAATGTAGGGGCCTGTCTAAGATCTTTTGGCAGGGTGTTCCAGAGTTGGGGGGCCACCATAGAAAAGGCCCTGTCTCGAGTTCCCACCAAGCGCGCTTGCGATGCAGGCGGAATCACGAGCAGGGCCTCTCCGGATGAGTGAAGTGAACGTGTGGGTTCATAGACGGAGATGCGGTCATGCAGGTAGGATGGTCCCAAACCGTTTAGGGCCTTGAAGGTAAGCACTTGCACCTTAAATTGGGCTCAGAAGATAAACGTTGGACCAGTTGAAATTTCCGAGCCGTTTTCAAGGGCAGCCCCATGTAGAGCGCATTGCAGTAGTCCAATCTAGAGGTGACCAAGGCATGGACAACCCCGGCCAGATCAGCCTTCGCAATCACAATTGTGTCACCTCTGACTTACATGTAATGAATTTGTACATGACATAGGGTGGAGGCAGATCAGTGAAGACCAGATGCTTCTATATCAGAATTTTATGCAAGACTTTAAAAGGGGTTATGCAAAGTGATGAACCCTATCCTCAAAACAACTTTTTTTAGCATATGGAATAAAACCTGACAATATTTGACACTAACTAAGATGGAAGCTATCAGTTGCCAGCAGGGTACATGTTGATCCTTATAAGAAAGAATGAAAAAATTAATTAATATTTTCTCATTTTACATGAAACATGCGAGAAGAAAGTTATTGTATACACTCCTGTAAATGTGACAGGGTGAATTTATTATCTCCTGTGAAGGAGATAATTTATGCAAAGATTACCTGTTTCTCTCAATAGTTGCACGGATTAATTAGCTGGTGTTCATCAAACTATGTGAAGATGAAACAACCAGTCAGAATTCCAAGTTTAATTGTATAAAAGCTCCTGTTTCTCAGTACATATGACTTCTGTGTTAACTTTGTGGGTTACATCTTGAAATTCAGCTCATGAGTTGGTGAATTATAGAAAGGTTTAGAACAGTATCGATCTCAAATGCAGCCCTCCCAGAGGACCTCTGTCTCTTCTTGTCAAAATCAATGAGAAAATCATCCAAAGCCTTCAATATTTTTGTGGTTTTATGAATACAAGTCAGTGCTATCTAATGATCCATGGCTTCAGATTTTTTTGGTGGGGGAGAGACCTATTTATCTCATTGGAATTGTGACTTAACTCACCCTACATACTCCAGTCCAATGAATTCTATGATTCCTCTACAAATAAACACAATCTGAAAGAATGTGGGTAGGACAACAGGACTATAACAGAAATTATATTATTGGTCATAAAACCCAACAACCTCATTTGTTATAGTGTTTCGTGAAATATCTTTCCAAAATGTATAAACAGGACTGGTGTTGCTGCTGTTATTTTTAACTGTAGGATTATATTAATAAGTAGCTACTGGGGAAAGGAAAACAGTGGATTCAAATTGTCAGAGGTGTTGACTAATGGAGCTCCCTATAATGTTTCTGTAGCTTTAATGCTTTCCTTGTACAGATTTGCTTAGCCCTGTCTTTTTTTAGTCTCTCCCTTTTCTCCTCTGTACGCCCCTGTGTCCACTGTCATAGTATCAACCTGCTATATAATTGCTGCTTTGCCCGGGGAGTTCTTACCTTGCATTTATCTTTTTTTTATTGACCTGTCCCAAAGTATATCCTTCAATAGGTAGTATAGCAAAAGTACTATAATCATGCAAAGGCATTAAGGAAAAAATCCCACTACTGTTAAGATTACAAAGGAGACATGCTCTGCAACTACAGAAGAAAATAAATGTAAATGAATCTCTTTTTATTGAGGTGTAGCTTCATTATTTTTTATAAAAGGGAGGCTGGAGTAATAGACATACTCCACATTTTCACTGCAAGAAAACTCCAGTCAGATCTTTCTTTGGATGGATAGAGGACAGAAAAACATGAAAAGCTGAAATAGAAAATCTTGGCCTGGTTTCACCTTGATTTCTTAGCTCACTTAACTGATAGCTGAGTCCCCAAACCACATTTTCTGAGATCAGGAAGATAAGGAGAGGAAGCCATGTGGAAGGAGGAATCAGCAGTGGGTTTTCTTTTAAATATTTATCATTAAGCATAATGTCCTTGTTCAACTATGTCTGGAAAGTTAGTCTAATTAAACAGATGGATCACATAGAAGGATTAGAATATGTAGTCTGCTGAGTTTGAATGTTCGGTGTTGTTGTTTATTTGTTCAGTCACTTCCGACTCTTCGTGACCTCATTGACCAGCTCACGCCAGAGCTCCCTGTCAGCTGTCACCACCCGCAGCTCCTTCAGAGTCAAGCCAGTCACTTCAAGGATACCATCCATCTATCTTGCCCTTGGTCGGCCCCTCTTCCTTTTTCCTTCCATTTTCCCCAGCATCAATGTCTTCTCTAAGCTTTCCTGTCTTCTCATACTTCATCTTTGACTCTAATATCCTTCCCTCCAATGAGCAGTCGGGCTTTATTTCCTCAAGTATGGACTGGTTGGATCTTCTGGCAGTCCAAGGCACTCTCAGAATTTTCCTCCAACACCACAGTTCAAAAGCATCTATCTTCCTTTGCTCAGTCTTCCTTATGGTTCAGCGCTCACATCCGTAGGTTACTATGGGGAATACCATTGCTTTATGAATGTTCAGACAGTGTAAATAATAGTGCATTGTTGGTATGTCCTCCTAAACCTCTCAACAATTTATGGAATTATGTGATTCCGGCCATGAAAGCCTTCTACAACACAACTTATAGACTGCTGTCATGAGCCTGATCAGCTGCAACCAACTAGCACGCTTATTTTAGAGATTAAGATATTTCACACATATTAAATTTAAACATTGTTTTAGGGACCCATTCACACTGCACAGTTATAGAGCTATGATTCCATTTCACTCCTCTGGCAACATTCCTGGGATTTGCTGTTTAAGGAGGGGCATTTAGAGTTTTCAACCAGAGGGTTTGAGGATCTTCCCAAACTGACTTGCCTCCTCACTTTCTTGCCTTCCAGCTAGTAAACAACAACAGCAATGCCTTCCTCATGATTGACAACTGCAGGGGAAGGTTTTAGACATTGCATAAAGGGCTAAAAGACACCCCTTTTGGCCCCTGTCCAAAAAAATGACACATGTAGGGAGTGCACCAGGGGGACCTTGCATTTCATGTACTTGATATAGGATCTTGTCCTAAAGTTTCAGATAACCTACACCCTGTAGACTAGCAACAAGTGAAGTGAAGGTCGTTGTCCTATTACCAGTACGGAAGTAAGGTTCAGCTGCTAGTTCACTTGGTGGCTTTGTTAAATGTGGTGGACACCATCTTGTCCTTTGCTTCAGGTAGCAACACGTCTTAGGTTAACTTAAAATAGTGAAAAATGGCTATTGGAATCACCAGAGTGATAGGATGGCCAAAGTGGACAATGGCTGTGAGAAATCAGGGTTCAAATTGTAATTGTGCATTGAAATGAGTCTTAAATCAATTCCTTGATTAGAGTAATTAGTTCAAAAGTATTTTTGACTCAAAGGGCATACCTGTTTAGTTAGAAAACATGGTTTTCCCAGATGCCGAATATTTCCCAAATTTTATTTATTTACTTACTTACTTACTTACTGTATTTGTATACCGCCATTTTCAGCCCTCAGGTGACTCAGGGTGGTTTACAATAGCAATTATTCGATGCCCAAAAACATCATAAAACATTTTAAAACATTAACACATAATATAAAAACCATAACAAGAATATTAAAACCTAGATCATTTGCATCTCTTCATAAAAAAGATTGTCCCATCTTGTCATCCAGACGTTCCAATTCCTATGTCTTTTACCTTGCATTTTCAAATGCTTGTTCAAACAACCAAGTCTTGACTCTTTTCTGAAATGTTAAGAGGGAGGGGGCTGATCTAATCTCCCCAGGAGGGGCATTCCATAGCTGAGGGGCAACCACTGAGAAGGCCCCGTCTCTCGTCCCCACCAAACGTGTTTGTGACACAGGTGGGATCAAGAGCAGGACCTCCCCGGACGATCTTAAAGTCCTAGCAGGTTCATAAGGGAAGATATGTTCAGACAGGTAAGTTGTAATTAGTATTTAATATAAGTGCTTCTACAAACCTCAATCAGCAAGAGGTTTTCTCATTTCAGTTTTCCATAGAATGGAATGCCTCTTCATAGATGACAGTGTAGATCAGGCATCCTCAAACTGCGGCCCTCCAGCTGTTTGGGACTTCAACTCCCAGAATTCCTGACAATTGAACAAGCTTGTTACGGCTTCTAGGAGTTGGAGGCCAAAAAGCTGGAGGGATGCAGTTTGAGGACCCCTGGTATAGATCTTATATATGAAAACATCACGTACAGACAAGAAAAGTGAAGACAATTTTCTTCAATACAGTTGCCCTCATTGCATGCAAATATATGTAGATTTTGTTGAATAAATAAGCCTATAGTTAAGCTTCTTTAATTGGATGACATTTAAGCTATGAAACTAATAGCTAGGAAGATCATGACCTTTCAGCCTGCCCTTCATCAATGAGTATGGTCAATGGAAAGAGGTTGTGGGAGTTGTATTTGAAGACATATGACAATCCAATCCCCCCCCCCCCCCTTATGGGGTGTGGACCTACCTTGTCAGTCCCCTAAGTAAGAACAAAACAGAAACCAAACACACTGGACTCATCCCATGTAAAAGTAAACACTGTGCTACCTACTGTCTAAACTTTGTAATGGTGCTATCCCCATAGCCATCTTGGGGAATACTATTTGGCACTCATTATACAATGGCCATGATAGAAATATAACAGATAAATCAAGTTCTTTTTCTCTCCTGTGAGTGAACATGAAATAGCCACTGTGATCTATATTCTAATTTGTTCTTTAGAGAGTTAAACTCTGAGCTATATATTTGACTTGAGTTCCTAACCAATTCTGTGCTGAAATGAAGGAAAGCTTTTTACTCTGCATTCATTTCAGTTCAACCTTTTAATGTGTTGCAGCAGGCGGCATACACTTGCCACAAAGCTTTTAGCCTTTCAAATCCAGATCTGGATGTAAAAGGGCATTGCTGAGTCCCTGAACTACATATTTCATATGACCAAACCCTTATATTTTTATGCTTAATGCTGTGATAATTCTAGGCAGAGTACACTAATGCACAGATATTCTGTGCCTTTAGATGACACATGTTACTCCTTTCAAATGATCACTAAGGTATTGAGAAGTGGATAAATAAGTGATGACTTCAAAGTCCCTAAAATAAAAGATTAATTGGCATTTTGTGTGAAATTGAATAGGGCTGCTAATTTAGGATGACTAACACATGAGGGTTAGATCTCCCGGGAGTACATGTTCAGCATGTACTCTACGATCCGCCTCAGAATTTAAGATCATCCAGGAAGGCCCTGCTCTCAGTCCCACCTTCTTTGCAAATGCATTTGGTGGGGACAAGAGACAGGGCCTTCTCGGTGGTGGCCTCCCGTCTGTGGAACTCACTCCCCAGTGAAATTAGGTTGGCGCAATATCTCCTTTCCTTCAGGAAAAAGCTCAAAACATGGTTTTGGGACTAGGCATTTGGACAGCAGGCTTAGCAGCAATCGTAGTTGATGTATGTGAACTGATAATGGACAGGCTTTGGACTAAGTACCTGAATGTTGAATCAAACTTGGATGTGGCCATATTATTGTTAATAATGTTTTTGATTGCCTATTTATATGTAATGTTTTAATTAACGTTTTAATTGTGTTCTATTGCTATGTTTTTTTTAATGTCTATTTATTAGGGCTGGGCGGTTTCGTTTCGTTAATTCGTAATTCGTTAATAATTCGTTAATTTTTTCAATTACAAAACGATAACGAACCATTCTGGAGCATTTTTTTTAAAAAACGAATTTTTAAACACGTTTTGTAAATGCTTCGTATTTCGTTATTGTATTCGTTTCGTTATTGTTCTGAGGTCGTTTCGTTATTATTTCTGCATGTCTGGGGCAAGTTTTTTGTTTAATTAGTGAAAAAAAATTATAATATCACACCAACAGTCAACAACAGAGGGAGAGGGAAGCTTCAGAAGTTTTTGGAGGTTTTTTAGCGTATTGCGCGGTCGCGTCCGCCATTAACGAATCGATTTGTTATTGTTTCGGAAATCGATTCGTTGATGTTTTGTAATTTTTTTCACATTTACGAAATTTCGTAAATATCGAACTTTTTAAAAGGAAAATTTTGTAATTATTTTAAATATCGAAACAAAAAAAACCCCCAAATACAAATCGATTTTAGAAACAAATTTTTCCGTTGTTACCCAGGCCTACTATTTATATGTAATGTTTTAATCAATATTTTAATTGTGTTCTATTGCTATGTTGTGATGCATGGATGGTATCCTTGAAGTGACTGGCTTGACCTTGAAGGAGCTGGAGGTGGTGACGGCCAACAGGGAGCTCTGGCATGGGCTGGTCCATGAGGTCACAAAGAGTCGGAAGCGACTGAACGAATAAACAACAAGCTATGTTGTGTTTTAGCATCAAATTGTTGCTGGTGTAAGCTGCCTTGAGTCCCCCCTTGGGAGTTGAGAAGGACGGGGTACAAATTTTTGAACTAAATAATAATAAAGTTCATGCTAGACTTGTAGAGTTGTACCATTACCTCAAAGTGAAATCCACAGGTAAAGTATCCTCCATTGAGGGCCATCCTACTTCTAGAAGCATCTAACAAAGAGTGTCCACCATGTTCTAAGGTAGTATTTTCCACTGTCAAATACCTCTTGCTGTTAGCAGTTTAGAGGGAGCAGGGAGAGAGAGTTTTGTTTACAGCTTGCTTAGACGTGTTCGCACATATAGGTGGGATTGGAATTTTCCTCTTGGTCACATCTTCACAGCATTTAACAGAAGTTCTGCACAGAATCTAAAGCTAGAATTTTGATGGTACATTACAGTGTCTAGGCAATGGCAGCTATATGTGCTGCAGTCCTGAAAGAGAGAAGATACTGGAGAAATAGGGCACATCCCGCAAAATAGAGATCACACTTTTTTTACCTTCAAAACGACCAGTAGCACCTAGTACAACCTCTGAGGATACTATTGACTATTAGGAATGTGCACAATATCATTTTGGTGTCCCAGATTCAGGGGATTCAGGGAATTCAGCTGCTGAATACATAAAAACAAGCCTGGTGGGGGCAGGGGCAGCTCAACCCATTATGCAAAGTAAGCATTTGCAGTATAGTTGATTTTGCCCAGGGGCACTCTTGAGGCGCTCTTGGGGGAAAATAGATCTTGACATATGTGAATTGTAGTTACTGGGATGTATATCTCACCTACAACCAAAGAGCATTCTGAACTCCACCAATGATGGAATTGAACCAAATATGGCACACAGAACTCCCACGACAAACAGAAAATATATATCAGTGATTGGTTGGGGGGGGGGGGCAAAATACTGTTTGCTTACCGTTGAAAATTACCTAGGGCCGCCTCTGGGTGGGGGGCAGCCGAAGCTTTAGCTAATATGGATCACAGCAACTGGATCTCTTTGGCCAATGAGGCTAATCGGGCTGAGTGGCACTCTACCTGAGGCAGAGGTGGTGTGTGGGTAGGACAGCCTTGCAAATCAGGCAAGCTGTGGCTCCTTCGCTTCTTTCTTCTTCAACAGCCTTCTCCATCCTTTCCTGAAGCCCCTCCCCCTGCACCTGCTTGATGCAAATGGGAACTCACTTTCCCAGCAGCACTTTGTGTGGCACAAATATTGAAGGAGCATTGTGCTCCCTCCTGGGGCATGATGGGAGTTGAGGTTTCTCTCGGTATGTGTTTCTCACTTTCTTTCTCAGCCACTCAGAGACTGGTTGACTGTGTGCATCCATTCTCCTCTCCTCGTGGGGAGTGTGCTGGTGACTTCAATTCCCAGAACCAAAAATCAGTGGATTAATGAAATGATCTGAAACTGAAATTTACAGATGTAAACATGGCTTATAAGTGAGATAACTTTCATGCTGATAGGCCTAAAAATGACAGATAAACGAGCCTCTGAAATTTCCCCATTGGTGCCAATGGATCGCATCTTACTGTCATGAAAACAGAAACTCTCTCCCAAATTCAGGAAGTTCCTGAAAAACAGAACAGGAGCAGCTGAAAATCAGGCACTGAAAATGGCACAGGGTTTCCCTGAATTGCACACATTTACTGGCCATATTTGAAGTCTCTCTGCCCCTACTATAAGGGTCACGATATTCAAAAAGGGGGAAAGAACAGACTGGAAATTATTGAGGTCTCCCTTCTAACCTCCACTGAGAAAATCCTCACAAGGATCCTTGCAAACCACATTCTACCTATTTCAGAAGACATCCTCCTAGAACTGCTTCCACCCCTTCAGAGGAACAGTGGACATGATCTTCACTGCATGACAGTTCCAAGAAAAATGCAGGGAACAAAATCAACCTCTGTACATGGCATTCATTGACCTTGCAAAGGCAATCGATACAGTAAATCGCAGCACTCTCTGGACCATCCTCCAAAAAATCAGATGCTCTGACAAATTTGTGAACATCTTGCGTCTCCTACATGGTGACATAATAACAACAGTTTCGGGACAGCAATGGCTCCCAAAGTGACCCATTTAAGGTGTAATCAGCTGTTAAACAGGAATGTGCAATTGCCCCAACCTTATTCTCCATCTTCATTGTTATGATACTGCACCTTGTCGATGGGAAGCTTTGTTCTTGCATGGAAATTATAATTATCTATTGGACAGATGGCAAGCTATTTAACCTCAGCAGACTGAAAGCCAAAACCAAGGTTACAACAACATCTGTTATAGTACTCCAATATTCTGATGATAATATCGTCTGTGCTCATTCAGAAAAAGACCTACAACCCACTCTGAACACCTTTGCAGGAGCATACAAAAAGCTTCATCTCTCACTGAACATCGAGAAAACCAAACCGGTCTTTCAGCGAGCACCAGCCAATCCCTCTGCAATGCTAGAAATACAGCTACATGGTGTTATGTTAGAAAAGGTTGACCATTTCCGCTATCTTAGCAGCCACCTCTCCACAAAAGTCAACATTGACACTGAAATTCAACACGGTCTGAGCTCTGCGAGTGCAGCATTTTCCCAAATGAAACAGAGACTGTCGAAGGCTTTCATGGCCGGAATCACTGGGGTGATTCCCAGTGAAACAGAGACTGTTTGAGGACTGGGAAATTCATAGGGATACCACAATGCTTGTTTATAACGCTATTGTCTTCCCAACCCTGTTATACGCCTGCAAGACGTGGACCATCTGCAGATGTCACACTCAACTTCTGGAACAATTCCATCAACATTGCCCCTGAAAAATCCTGCAAATCTCTTGGGAAGACAGATGGACAAATGTCAGCGTGCTGGAAGAAGCAAAGACCACCAGCATTGAAGAGATGATCCTTCACCATCAACTTCACTGAACTAGCCATGTTGTCAGAATACCCAATCACCATCTCCCAAAGCAGTTACTATATACTCAACTCAAGAACAGAAAACGGAATGTGATGGACAAGAAAAGTGATTTAAAGATGGGCTTACATCTAACCTTAAAAACTATGGCATAGACACTGAGAACTGGGAATCCCTGGCTCTAAAGTATTCTAAATGGAGGTCAACTGTTACTAACAGTGCTGTGGAGTTTGAAGAGGCACGAATGGAAGGCAAAAGGGAGAAACATGCCAAGAGGAAGGTGCGTCAAGCCAAATCTTGTTGGGACTCCTTTCCTCGCTGTGAAAGAACATGCAGATGAATAGGCCTCTACAGCCACTTATGGACTCACCACCAAGACCCTACACTTGGAAAGCAATCATTCTCAGCCATGAGTGACAGTCGATGATGATGATGATAATGATGATGATGATGATGACGAGTAATAATAATGATTATGATTATGATAAATGCCCCTCTGAAGAAATATTCTCAAGGAATCTGATATAAGGGATACTACTGTGCATTTTGGGAACCAAATATACTTGACCTCCAAACTATGAGTAGGTGACAGTGGAAAGTTTGGATATATGTGCACAATGATACAATACCTAAGGTCCTGCTGCTTCTATTATTATAGAACAAGCCTCTTCAACATGCAGTCTTCCAGATGTTTTGGACTTCAGCTCATAGAGTTTCTGACCATTGAACAAGCTGGCAAGGGCCTCTGGGAGTAGGAGGCTCAAACACCTGGAGAGCTGCAAGTTGAAGAAGGCTGTTATAGAGCAAGTGAGGTCATCTCTTTTTAATGGACTAGAAAATGTTCCTAATTC
The DNA here is from genome assembly GCF_037176765.1 of Anolis sagrei. Classification (NCBI taxonomy): domain Eukaryota; kingdom Metazoa; phylum Chordata; class Lepidosauria; order Squamata; family Anolidae; genus Anolis; species Anolis sagrei. The sequence continues at coordinate 188,190,335 of NC_090023.1, forward strand.
TTGAAACATGACCTTTCAGGTCACACAATACTCTTTGGGGGGTGAGGAAACGTTCATCAGAAAAAGAAAAATCTTGCATGGCAGGTGTGAATGGGCCTACACTAATTAGATTACAAAGTGCAGCATTGCCAGAGGGATCAGGTTTTAGCTTCCTAGTAGCAAAGTGCCATGGGAATACGAAGAAGCAAGAAGTCAAAGAGCATCTTAGTATTCCCTGCACATTGGAATATCAGAACTCTTAAAAGGCAGCAAGTTGGGGTAATGAAAAAGAGGTAAGTCACATAATTATTCATCTGCAATGTGTACTTTGGGCATTTTGCATTCATAGGGTTTGGTTCCAGGATCAAATGTGGATACAAAAATCCATGGATGCTCAAATCCTTTATATATAATGGTATAGTAAAATGGTGTTATAAATTGGCAAAACCAAGATTTGCTTTCTTGGATTTTGCAGAGGAGGGGTGGATACTGGTACCTGTAGATGCAGAATTTTTAGACGCAGAGATCTTACATATACAAAGTTATCATAGGTCCAGTTTCATTGTGTTGAATGCTGGTCCTCAAAAGGGAAATTCTGAATCATAGTAAGACCTTGCTGTGCTAGCTAAATCTGTTGGGAGGGATCTGAAACATCAGAGGACCACAGGTTTTCCAGGTTCCCCAGTGGTTTGTGAAGTTTTGTGTTGCATACACTGGGACTGTGGCACAGCTGGCTAGGAGTCAGCTGCATTAAGATCACTACTGACCGAAAGGCCATGTGTTCGAAGCCAGCCTAGGTTGGAGTGAGCTTCTGACCAATTTGTGTAGCTTGTTGTCGACCTTTGCAGCCTGAAAGACAGTTGCATCTGTCAAGTTGGAAATTTAGGTAACACTTATGTGGGGAGGCTAATTTAATTAATTAACGAGGTCATAAAAATCTCCAGCAAGCATGCAAAGAATGAGGAAGTACTTCATCGGTGTCACAAATGGATGGTGAAATGACAGCACCCCTGGTGGCCAGAATACCCCTATGAAAATGTTAAATAGCCTCTGTGTGTCTGTCTATATATGTTGTGTGTCTATGGCGTTGCATGTTTGCCATGTATATGTACATTGTAATCCACCCTGAGTCCCCTGCAGGGTGAGAAGGGTGGAATGTAAATACTGTAAATAAATAAATAAATAAATACACTAGGTGAAGGCATCAGGCAGCCCTCCAGATGCTGCAATTTCCAGAATTCTTCACCATGGATTGTGTTGGCTTGGTATCTGGGTATTGACTCAGGTCTATTCTTACCTGTGCATCTTTGCATGGTGCCTTAATGTCCTTCTTCCACATTTGTTTGTCAAGGCGGCCATGTAACTACACGACTATAAGCAGAGCTGGCAGAAAAAACTGGGCTGTAAGTGCATCATCCATGAAAGAGTTGGATGCATGCTGTAGTACAGTTTCTACATTTACTCACAAGGAAGTACATGGAGCCATTCCCTGCATCATGTCTACCATGCACAATTCTGCAATGTCTAGTAATCCATTCATCCTCAGATGGAATTTTCAATATTTTCCAATATTGAGTGTAGAATATTTGTGCTGCTCTTACCATGTCCCAAGCTAATCTACTGATCTCTTTTTCTGTATGATTATCAAATTCAAAAAAGCCCAGTAAGAATGCTTCTTATTTGAGAGAAAGTTTTATTTTCATAATTTCCCTCTTCCTTAATCTCATCAAGAGCCAGAACCTCTTAGGTTTTGCAAAGTCCCCAGTTGCTAACCAAGAAAAGTTGATTTATACTTTTTTTAAAGCCCTTGCATACAGCTTTGTGAATAACAAGAATATAGAGACAAGGGGTGTAAGTTGAGATATTTTGCACAATAACACTCGGCTAGATTGGGATCTTTCATTGTGGGAATATTGAAAGAAGTTAGAGCTTGGTAAAATGAAGGTGGGATGTAGTGGTAGAAAGCTACAGAGATAACTGATGTGAGCACTCCTGATGAGAATATGTTTTATTAGCCATGGAGCAAATAGTAAATGGCAGGCCCGTAGCCAGGATTTTGTTTCGGGGGGGGGGGGGGGCTGAATTTTTTTCAGGGGGGTTTCGGGGGGGCTGAGTTTCGGGGGGGGGGGCTGAGTCTGAGTGAAAGAGGGTCTAGCCTAGCAAACCTTTTGTATCATTACCCCAATACCCCCATGCATATGGGATATATTGAGTATGGTGATCAGATCATGATATGAATAAACATAACAGTTTAAATAGTGCACCAGTAAGGCCTTTTCGCGACCCACCATGAGAATTTCGGGGGGGGGGGGCTGAAGCCCCCCGAGCCCCCCCCCCCCCCCCCCCCCCGGCTACATGCCTGGTAAATGGTTTTATTTAACAGCCTTTACTAAAACTAGTAACTCATGTTAACTCAAAGCCTTATTCTAAAAGGGATCCATTATTAGCCCATAGAATTCTTGTGTCCTAAGAGGGTCTCTAACATGACCTCATTTTGTCTTTCTAATTAGAGAGTAGTGACTTCTATAATTAAACCATGAATATTTTATTTTTCCAAATAAAACAAAATGAGAGTTTTAACAAACTCTTCAAACTTGAATAATAAAACATTACTACTGCTTCACTTAGCTTTGGACTTAAATCCCACCCTGATTCTAAAAGCAAATTGATCCCATGAATTGTAAGAAGAGCTGTGACTGCTGAAATCATTAATATCACAATTGTAATAAAAATGTTAGTAAAGAGAAAGCGATGGATGCTACAACAGTGATTTAATGGAAGGATGTTACTCCCTTTCTAGGCCATTCAAATTCCTGGTTGGCTTAATGCTAGAATTAAAACTTTGGGGGGAGGGGGGAGTTAAGAGGGAGAAAACTAGAGCTTAGAAAAGTAACTGTTTTGGACCAACACTACTCCCAGGGCCCATCCAGACAGGGCCGAAAATGCACGACCTCGTGTTTTTACTGAAGGCATCCAAATGATGCCTCCAGTAAAAGGAATTAATTTGAGACAAAGCAGTAAAACCCTGCTTTATCCTAAATTAATTAAACAGCTCATTAGATCCAGACTTTCCTGAAAGGCATGGTTCTAATTGGCGCCCCCCCCTTTCCCCCCCAAAAAAGCCCTAAAAACTGTTAAAGACTTTATGGGCTGCCGTTAGGCCTCCCTGCACGCCTCCTGGAATGTACAAATAATGCACTAGGATGCGCGGGTGGGGGGAATCGTTCCCCCACCACCTCCTGGCACATCATTGGTATGATCCAGAAGATATGCAGGGAGGCATCATGGTGGCTCAGTAAGTTTACTCTTATTTTTATGACTTTTTTGGGTTCAGTGTCCGCATTCCCTACCGAAAGTTACTGGGAGGACATGCAGATACACAAAAGGCAAAGCCCCCTCCTTTTTCTTTTTTTTTTGCTGTGGGCACTTAAACCCGCTTTAACCCATTCTGAAGTGAGTTTAAATGATATCTGGAAGTGCTCCCAGAAACCCAAGATAGCATGGCTAGGGGTCATGAAATTGCATTTAATAGTAAGTGTAGATGGGGCCAAGGTGGTTGGGAAGAGACCAGGGGAATAAATCTTCCTGTTACCAACTTCCTTTTCTGGTTGCCTTATCTATTCTGATGAGAATGTCTAGCATCTTTTGTTTGGTTCTGTTCTAGGGTAGATCCAAGCAGGCCTTTACCTCAGGAGAATCCGCGTTTTAAAAATGTGGATTTTCCTGGAGACCTGTCCACACCCACCCCAGAAAGTGTGCACTTTCTGGTTGGGTGTCCAGGACTAATCCACCCCCCCCCCCACCCCATCGGGCATGTCATTTCTAGGAGAGCTGGCCAAAGCCTGTAATTGAGGTAAGTTTTCATTCTCGTGTTGTGGTGACCCCCAACCATATTTTCGTTACTACTTCATAAATAATTTTGCTACTCTTATGAATTCTAATGCAAATATCCAATATGCAGGATGTATTTTCATTGTTACAAAATGAACATAATTAAAGCATAGTGATTAATCACAAAAACAATATGTTTAGGGGAGTATGGACAATGGATGATGGGATTTGCAGTACCTTCAACCAATTCAGCTCTGACTTCCACAGACCACGAATTACAGACCTGGACCAAACTTGGCACATGGAACTCCCATGACAAATAGAAAATACTGGAGGAGTTTGGGAGGAATTGACAGTTATTTATGGGAGATCTCATTCACCTACATCCGGAAAGCACTGAGAATCCAAATTACTATGGATCTGGACCAAACTTGGCATGAATACTCAATATGCCCAAATTTGAACAATGGTGGAATTTGGGGAAAATGGATCTTGACATTTGGGTGTTGCAGTTGGTGGGATTTATAATTCCTCTGCCATCAGAGATCATTCTGAACTCCAACAAAAATGGAATTGAAGAAGCTTGGCATACAGAACTCCCATAACCAGCAGAAATTACTGGAGAGGATTGGGGTACCTTGGCATTTTGGAGGTGCTGGGATATATAGTTCTCTCCCATCAAAAGCATTCTGAACTCATGCAATCATGGAATGCACTCAAACTTGGCACAGAGAACTCCCATGGTGAACAGAAAATACTGGAGAGGACTGGGGTACATAAATCTTGGCATTTTGGAGCTGCTGGGATATATAGTTCTCTCCCATCCAAAAGCATTCTGAACTCATGCAACCATGGAAAGCACTCAAACTTGGCATAGAGAACTCCCTCTGCCCATCCCTAACCTCCTTCTGAGCTTGGAAGGAGGCAAAGGCCGGGCGGTGAAGGCTCCACGCATGGCCAGGCATGAGGATGGCAGGAAGAGGTTTACTCACCTTGCGGGCCTCCAAAGCTCCTCCTGCTGACTACCCACAGGTCTGTGGGAAGAGCAGGAGGAGGAGTCTGCCAGGAGTGCCATGTGGCTGGCTCCGGGGGTAGGCAGCCATTTTGGAGGGGGCGGGGCCAGCGAAGGCAGCTTGGTGACCCCCAGAAAATGGCCTAATGACCCACCTTTGGATCACGACCCCTAGGTTGAGAACCGCTGGTCTAGATAGAATTAATTCCTTAGAGGCCCAATTGTACCACTTGCTGCTGCTGCAACCTATCACCTAAAGTGCAAGGATGCTGTCTTCTCTCGAAGATCACCTGCTTTATTTCTTTACTACCAATAATGTTTAATAAAGTGTACAGCAGTGATGTGTGTCAGTTTGCATTATTAAACCAAGCCTTCAGAGGCCTGGAACTGCAGCCAGCTCCAGTTCAACAACACCATATGTTTGTAGTATACATGCACCAATACATATTCAGAGCTCTATGTGGGATAGGCACATGGAGATGCCTCTCAATTGAACCAAGTCTTGCTTTTGCAGACACCCAAGATCTCTTGCACTAGAGCCTGGAGTTGTAACTAGTCCTGCTGTCTAGGGATTCTGGAAATGTCCAAATGGTGATTTTTCTTGCACACACAGGAATTCAGGAAAAGATTCTCATTTACCAGAATGCTTCCATGAAACTGTTTTGATATATAATATGAAGCTGATTGTTCCTGGGGATCACTTCTTTAATAGAAATATTGGCACCAGATGCAGAAATATCATGGGAGGAAAAGGGATAGGTTTGTACACAGTGAAAAAGAATAGACCAGTTATGTTTCAAAAAAGATTTACATGCGCATACACACATACATACATGTGAAAGTTAAGTAAGCCTAGGAAAAATCAGCAAGAACATTTGGAACCTTCTAAAGCAGTGTTTCTCAACCTGGGGATCAGAACCCCTGGGGGTTTCAGAGGGGTTACCAAAGACCATCTGAAAGCACATATTTCAGATGATCTTAGGAATCCCTTTGACAGAGAAGGTTGAAGATCTCTCCACCTATCCTTCTTTTTGGAAACAGACAGTGAATCCTCCCACCAAAAGCCTTCTCCTGATGTGATTGGCTGGCCTCTCAGACAAGGTGGGGGGGGGGTGTTTCTGAGACTCCAAGCGAGGAGGAGAGAACAGGCATGCTCTCCCCTAAATAACTGTCAATTCCTCCCAAATCCCTCCAGTATTTTCTATTTGTCATGAGGGTTCTGTGTGGGACGTTTGGCTCAATTCCATCGTTGGTGGGGTTCAGAATGCTCTTTGATTGTAGGTGACAACAACTCCCAAATGACAACATCAGTCTCTCTCCCCCCTTCCCTCCCCCCCAACCCCAGCAGTATTCAAATTTTGGCATATCAGGTATTTGTGCCAAATATGGTTCAGGGAATGAAAATACATTCTGCTGATCAGATATATTATGATTCATAGCAGTAGCAAAATGACAGTTATGAAGTAGCAACAAAAATAATTTTATGGTTGAGAAGTCATCACAATATGAGGAATTGTATTAACAGGTTGTGGCATTAGGAATGTTGAGTACCACTGTTCTAAATTTACTTGAAAAGTAACAAGGGCTGTTTAAGGAATCAAAGGTTGGAGCACACTTATTGTGTGTGTGTGTGTGTTTTTTTTTAATGGATGCTAAGGCAGAAGGAGGGCATCAAATGAAATTGCTTAATGCGAGTGACAGTGGGGAGATTCCCCAGGTAGTGTAGCGAATCTGATGGGTAGTGAGGGAATCCTCCACCCCACATCTCCCACAGGAACACCTTCCCCACCACACAAGGGAAAGTGTCACTGTGCAGCTCCCCCCCCCCCCCAAACTTACCACATTGCGTGTAACAAGAACAAAGGAAGCCTGTGAAGGGAGCTCTTTTATTCTGATCCTGCCCATCTTTTCCCGTCTTTTGGGATGTCCAGTCATCCCATGTACTTACTGCACCTTTACTCCACTTTCTAATGCTTGCTGAAGATGGCTGCTAGGCTCCATTTCCATGCGCTTGGGAAACGGAGCCCCAAGGAGTCCCTCCAAAAATCTCCTTACGTCAGATGATGACCTCCGCGAGGCTCCGTTTTCTGGGCACATGGAAATGGAGCCTAGCGGCCATCTGATGAGGTCCAAAATCACACTCAGAAAGACCAGAGGTTGAATCACCAGTTACCTGCTTTGACAAATTTGTCATGTGCTTTAAGAAGGAAGCCCTCCATGTTCTCCTTGACTCTTCTTAGGGTGCATTCTGCACAGTTCATGGATGGAGCCAGTAGCTCGATGTCGTTTGATGGAATCCAGTGCGATCTAGCCCCAAACTATGCTCGATGCATCCTAAGATGGGTAAAACCTCAATGTGATGAGGTCCTAAGATGTGCCTCTATTTTGTGTTAGCAAGAACAAGGGTTCTGTCTCTCTTTTTATCTGCATGCCTGGGGATTGACATCTGCTGACAGAAGTTCCCCTCTTTGTCCCATCAGTGTGGTTAATAATCTGTATGAGGATGTGGTAGAGGACCTTCTCAGCTCCAGCACCCCAATTGTGTAATATCCTCATGTTAGAGGTCCTTCTAATCAAGATGAAAGAAAAAAGCGCAAAAGCTGGGTTGCAGCTAAACATCAAAAAAAAAAAAAACAAGATTATGGCAACAAGAATGATTGACAACTGGAAAACAGAGGGATAAAATGTGGAGGCCGTGACAGACTTTGTATTTCTAGGTGCAAAGATTACTGCAGATGCAAACTGTGGCCAGGAAATCAGAAGACGCTTACTTCTTGGGAGGAGAGCAATGTCCAATCTCGATAAAATAGTGAAGAGTAGAGACATCAGACTGGCAACAAAGATCCGCCTAGTCAAAGCCATGGTATTCCCTGTAGTAACCTACGGATGTGAGACCTGGACCTTAGGGAAGGCTGAGCGAAGGAAGACTGTGGCGTTGGAGGAAAGTTCTGAGAGTGCCTTGGACTGTGAGAAGATCCAACCAGTCCATCCTCCAGGAAATAAAGCCCGACTGCTCACTGGAGGGAAGGATACTAGAGATAAAGTTGAAGTACTTTGGCCACATCATGAGGAGACAGCAAAGCCTAGAGAAGACAATGATGCTGGGGAAAGTGGAAGGTAAAAGGAAGAGGGGCCAACCAAGGGCAAGATGGATGGATGGCATCCTTGAAGTGACTGGACTGACCTTGAAGGAGCTGGGTGTGGTGACGGCCGACAGGGAGCTATGGTGTGGGCTGGTCCATGAGGTCACGAAGAGTCAGAGACGACTGAATGAATGAACAACAAAGAGGTCCACTTTGAAACCAACACTGGTTTCATTTCAGGACCAAGTAAAATAATTCCCTTTTGGGCCTGACTTATATTCACTGCCAAAGCTGAGGCATATTTTTAAAATTTTAAACATGTTTAACTTGTCAATAGGTTGTTTAATATATTATTTTTATTGTCTTACATTGCTTTAACCTGTCTGTGTGAGTCAGAAATATTTTCAGAAAGAAAGAAAGAAAGAAAGGAAGAAAGGAAGGAAGGAAGAAAGCTTTATTCTTAGAAAACCTCAGAAATACTACCAAACAGGATGCACTAATTCAAAATTATATCAGACTGCCCATGGTGGATGTGGGATTATGGGAATTGGGTTTTTTTTAAAGTAACTTCAAATCCTTTCCATGTAAGACTTTCTGTGGGAGCCTTTGTCTTCCTTTGTAGATGGGAAAGCTGGAATGAAAAATGGCAGTTGATCAGCTTTAAGTAAAACTTTGCTCAAAGGCCAAATTATTTTCAATGAAAGCTCAAAAAATCTCCTTCAGTTAGCTCAATTGGTTTAGTACAGTTTCTATTAAGTAGTTTTCTCCCCCCTGACAACTCAGTTGTCATTTCAGACATTCTTTCCCACAACTTGAAGTGGAAACAAAGAGAATTCTAAGGCGCTCGCTTCCTGCACTGGTAAAACAAATATATTGAATGATTAATCACATGGAGGTTTGGAGAACAAGAGGATCCCTATGTATGCAATTTATTTATGAAAACAACAACAATTCCTCCATTGGGACTCTTGCTCCTTTGGAGACACTGTTCATGACAGCTTTGCTCTGTGTAATTCGGAGCTATGTAATACTTAAGATGTGTTTGTGAATTAAGCCCCTTTTCCTAATCGCGCATAATTTACCTAGAGTATTTAATGAACCGGGAATCACTGCTATCAAAACAATTTAAGGATTACAGCCTAGGGAATAAAAGTATTGTTTTGTGTATGAGTAGCAATTTTAAATGTAACACTAAACTTTCTTGGCTAGTTTCACATTCTGCACCCCACTCTTACTTACCTACTTACTTAGACAATCCTTCATTGAGTATGATGGCCTTCCAGGTGTAGTGTCTTGCTGGTGGATGCGTAGGTGACTGTGGAGTCCTATTCGTGACCCACATGTTCTTTCACAGTGAGAACATCAGTTTCTAGGTGAAAAGCAGTCCTGGTCAGGGTTGGTTTGACACACCTTCTTCTTGGCATGTTTATCCCTTTCACCCTCCATTTGTGCCTCTTCAAATTCTACAGCACTGCTGGTCACAGCTGACCTCCTGCGAGAGCACTCAAGCGCCAGGGATTCTCGGTTCTCAGTTTTTAAAGTTAGCTTTAAACCCATCTTTAAATCTTGTTTCCTGTCCACCAACATTCCGGTTTCCATTTTTAAGTTGGGAGTATAAATAACTACTTTGGAAGACAGTGATCAGGCATTTGGACAACGTGACCAATCCAGAGGAGTTGATGGCGTAGGAGCATCACTTCGATGCTGATGATCTTTGCTTCTTTCAGCACACTGATATCTTTCTTTCTTCTACCTTTCTTCACTCAGCCTTCCCTAAGGTCCAGCTCTCACATCTGTAGGTTACTATGGGGAATACCATTGCTTTTACTATGCGGATCTTCGTTGCCAATGTGATGTCTCTACTCTTTACTTTTTTATCAAGATTGGTCATTGCTCTCCTCCCAAGAAGTAAACGTCTTCTGATTTCCTGGCGGCAGTCTTTCTGAGCACCCTTAGAGCCGCCGCAAACTAGGTTCCTGCGGGAGAAAACCTTGCTAGCAGGTCCCTGACGTCATGAGCCTGCGCCTCTCGCCCCGCCCCTTTCTCCGCCCCTTTCTCTTTGCCAGCGTGGTTTTTCCTTTGCTAGGGCAGCATTGCCCACATTTTCTCTCAGTTGAATTCTGCCAACTGAGAGAGTACGCTGGCAATGCTGCCCTAGCAAAGGAAAAACCACTCTCGCATGGAGAAAGGGGCGGAGAAAGGGGCGGGGCGAGAGGCGGAGTCTCGTGACGTCAGGGACGTGCTAGCAAGGTTTTCTCCCGCAGGAACCTAGTTTGCGACGGGTCTTAGAAAGACTGATATTTGTCTGCCTGTCTTCCCAAGAGATTTGCAGCATTTTCTGGAGGCAACACTGATGGAATCATTCCAGGAGTTGAGTGTGACATCTGTAGACAGTCTACGTTTGGCAGGCCTACAATATCTTTATAAACAAGCAGCTTGATATCCCCACTCAAGTGTATGCAACCATACACAAAACATTTATTTTGCCCACATGCTGTTGATATAAACTGGGCCCATTCAATTATTTTCTTCTAAACTCTGTCACAATATAGAAGTCAGCAACTGTAAGCCATTGGGTCAGATCTAGTCCCCTGAAGACAGTCATATGGTTTCCAGATTACTAACCCCAAAGCAAAGTGTGGGATGTAGCAAGAGCAGTAATTATGGCAGTGTAACCTGCTGGCTGCCTATTGAGAATCTGAAAGAGCTTCCCTCCATGCCCCCCAGCAACCTTTTTGAAATGGCATTCTGCAAATTGCTGACCCCAGATCTACTGGATACATTAAAAAGAAGAAGAAAGTACTTTTAACAAGAAATAAATAAAAAACCCTTAAATAACTGCTTCTTGCAGGCTAACATTTATGGCCAAAGTGCATTTTTGCAACCAAGTTACAAACAAAGATGTAGAAATGAAACAAGGACAGGTCCTAAAGTGCTATGAAGTCCCCAGCAGACATTGTGGTATGTTGCCTAATGTGAAAAGCTGTCCTATGGTTTCTATCTTATGTAATTGGTGCATTTAAGGAAGCATTTCTCTGCAATGGAGAGAAAGGCTAACCTTCATTTCTGCAGACTTGTCGTTCTGCCGCCTTTCTCCTCCCTACTACCTCTAACTTCTGTGGAGGTCATGTTTAATGAGTACATACGAGCACCTGGAAAAATCAGGTGCATAAATTAAATACCAATTAGAGTGGTAAGAAAGCACAGTTTAATTACTAGTTTCTATATTTAAGTCCACTCATTAGCTGTATCGGTGCTTGCATGTTTATCACACAGCAATTATGGAAACTCCAAAGGAAAGATGATGCTTTCATTGTCTTGTGCTCTTGAAAATGGGATGTTTACATGTATCAAAACAATATATTTCCTTTTAAGCACACAAATCAGCTGCCAGCGTTGAAAGATTATTATTATCCGTATATATATTTTTAACATTGTACGCATGTAATAGTTATTGTTACGCAGCCTTTCCCCTTCATATTTAATATAATCTGTGTGAAGTAGTGATTGACCTACTTTTCATTTAATTGTAGGAAGAACGCGAAATTGTTCTTCCAAGAATGATTTTCTTCACAAGGGTTACCTGTGACAGATCACCAGAAATAATAAATTACATGTCATCCCACCCCCAAAAGTACCAACAGTGAAATGTGTCATATCATAAAATGTAAGCCACTGCTTGACTTTGGAAATGTGGAAAATTGGGCTTGGTACAAAGCATATTGTATAGCACAAGACGGAGGCGGGGGGGGGGGGGGGGGAATGAAAAGCCTCTTTGGGCCCATCCAGACAGCCCCTTTATTGTGGAAACTTCTGCAATAAAAAGGGGGCTGTCCAGATTACATTCTGGCCAATCCACAATTAATTTGCCACAAACCAGGAAAATTAATTGAATTAATTCAAAAATGAATTAATTAGATAGTGGATTAATTCTGTGCCTTCTTGGAAGGCATGGGATAAACCCACTACTTCCGGTGTGTGGACTGCTGTCTAGACACTGTTCACATAGTCCGGAAAACTGTGGGACCCCCCCCCCCCCCCCCAGCTCTCCTGGTGCATCATCTCTCCACACCGGGAGAGCTCCAGCAAGACTCTACTAGAGGCCAAGTAAGTTTATTTTACTTTTAAAGGGGGCTGTGGGGGAAGGTCTCCAAATCTTCTGCCAGGCCAGTCCCGGCAGAATGTCTGGACACCCACCCCAGAAAGTGTGCACTTTCTGAGGTGGGTATAGACAGGCCTCCAGGAACATCAAAGTTTTTTAAACTCGGATGCTCTTAGGATAAAGGACTGTGTGGAAGCACCCTTGTTGTTATTGTTCATTTGTTCAGTTGCTTCCAACTCTTTGTGATCTCATGGACCAGCGCACGCCAGAGCTCCCTGTCAGCCGTCACCACCCCCAGCTCCTTCAAGATCAAACCAGTCACTTCAAGGATACCCATCCATCCATCTTGCCCTTGGTTGGCACCTCTTCCTTTTTCCTTCCATTTTCCCCAGCATCATTGTCTTCTCTAAGCTTTCCTTTCTTCTCATTATATGGCCAGAGTACTTCATCTTTGTTTCTAATATCCTTCTCTCCAATGAGCAGTCGGGCTTTATTTCCTGGAGTATGGACTGGTTGGATCTTCTGGTGATCCAAGGCACTCTCAGAACTTTCCTCCAGCACCACAGTTCAAAAGCATCTATCTTTCTTCACTCAGCCTTCCCTATGGTCCAGCTCTCACATCCACGAGGAAGTGAGAGGAATACCATTGCTTTTACTATGCGGATCTTCGTTGCCAATGTGATTGTGATGGCGCGAGTGGCGCCACCTATGTGTAAAACTGTTAGTTGCAATGTTTAAACTGTTGTATCATGCTTAATCCTGCCCCCTTTACCCTGCTTATGTATAGTTGTATGGATTGGTTACTTATAACTGTCAATCAGTACTGTTTGGCTCCACCTCTTCCTGCAGTAGGTGAGTGCTTCCTTTCTTTTTCATTCTGCCATCAGAATTCCTACCATATGGACATGAGTAAAGGACTTGACTCTAAAGGATCCTGATTTAAGTTACCTCTTAGCATCAACTCTGAGGTTTTTTACCCTTGGGGCTCATGCTTTATGTCCAGATCATCCTGGACAACATTGAGGAGATCCAAGTGCCTTCAAACCGGTTCTTTTGGCACCAAAGGAAGATCCCGAGTCTTCAAAACATAGGCCATCTGAACTGGGGTTGTGGTTTGCTCTGACATTCACAGCCATTGAGGAAAGAGGAAACTTGGTGAGGCTTCTCAGCTTCAAACCCCTTGGACCCAGGACTAATTAAGACTGTAACGTATATTTTCCTTCACCCCTCTAAAGTTTTCCAGCTCACTGCTTTAAAGAAATGACTTTGTGATAAATAAAACTTATTTTGAGTTATTTACAGCATTTTGGGTTCTTGAAAGTTCCAGTTTCCTATAGGAGGGCAAGAAGCAATCCCCTGGGGGAAAGATGCCACGTCCATCCCTCCTTTATTTAGAATAATAGCCCCCAGGCGCGACGGCACAGTGATGTCTCTGCTCTTCACTATTTTATCAAGATTGGTAATTGCTCTCCTCCCAAGAAGTAAATGTCTTCTGATTTCCTAGCTACAGTCTTTCTAAGCACCCTTAGAAAGACAGTAAATACTAGCACAAGGAGCTGTCTTATATTGAGTCAGAACTTGGCTGGGGGATTCTGCAAATAATAGTCTAAAAAATAGGAATAATCTGTGAGTCAGATCTTTGGTCTGCTGAGGATGGTTCAACCTACATAAATCCTCAATAGGTCTACAAGGTTTCAAACAGAGGTCTTTTCTGCCCATGTTACTGGAGATCCTTTGAACTCAAGGATTCAGACAAGCAATGCCTCTTTCCCATTATATTCTGATCCAATGTGAGAATCTTGAGATGGAAATAAATCCAACCAGCCACGGTGAGATGATAAATGATAAAAGTCTATTTTCTCTTATTCTGTTCTAGGTATATAATGCTTTGCTTGATCTTTATGTTGTATAGCAAGAATCGTGCTTGTCTGGCCTAAATCTTATATAATAACACAAATTATTTTATGGTGTACACCTTTCTAAATGATTGATAGACTTGAGTATCTCCTATTCATTTCTAAAGACTTTTTCCGAGATGTGCTGCCCTGAATCATGAACTAGAATGATTGAAGAGAACAGTTACCTGTCCTCCTGCATATATTAATTAACTTGTCTTGATCCATAGCTCAATGATAGACCACATGTTTTACATGCAAAATGTCCTTCATTCAACCCTGTCATCTTCAGATGGGGATGGGAGATACATTTTTGAAAAACCACAGCTAGTTAGTGTAGATCAAGACTCAAAACCATGGAATATGGAGTAGCTTCATTAATGTCTCCCCTCTAGTTACTATGGAGGGCTAGACCTTTGCTGCTTCTCTATGAAAAAATAACCTCAGGGGAATGTGGGTGTCTTCAAGCTCCCTTTGATCATTTTAAGACCAGGTGATAGTTTTGTTTAATCACAGGAAACAAGTGCCTGCTAGATGAATATAACATTTCATACATTAAAAATAGTGTATTGTCAAAGGTTTTCATGGTCGGAATCACTGGGTTGTTGTGAGTTGTCCAGGCTGTATGGCCATGTTCCTGAAGCATTCTCTCCTGATGTTTCACATGCATCTATGGCAGGCATCCTCAGAGGTTGTGAGGTCAGTTGGAAACTAGGAAAATGGGGTTTATACTGTATATCTATGGAATGTCCAGGGTGGGAGAAAGAACTCCTGTCTGTTGGAAGTAGGTGTGTGTGCTGTCGCACGCTGGGCCTGTGCATATGACTGTAGACAGGACATAAATTCTGTGTGCCCAACGGGACGTCGGGGCTGCCTCAGATTAAAGGCCCTTGGACCTCCCCAAAACAAAGTTCTGTAGAGGCTTAAAGTAAGTCCAACAAAGTTTTTTATTGATGAAAACAAACAGGTACTTTAAAGCTTTCTTAACAGTCTATTGGCTCTTGCAATCTTGTTCACTGGGAACAGGCACTATCTTCATAACTGTATACTAACTAATGGGGAAATCCTTAACTTCTAATCTGGGCAGTCTGTACTTGCCTCTGTTGGCGTGGAGCCCCTGCACCCAGTACCAACTGTGTCTGGCTTTCGCGAGCGACCCTTACCAAGCAGAGTTTTGTAGACTTTCAGGGGAAAAGAAGGAATTCAGGTTGCTGTGATGGCTGGCTGAAGTCCCTCAGCAAAGGAGCTGTAAGGCTGCAAAATCCACAGCCAAGCTGTGGGGCCTTTTCTCCCCGACCAAGCTGTAGGCTGTATATCTACCCGGCCAAGCCGTAGAAGACGAAGCTTTCTACAGGAGCTCTTCGTTTTATGTCCTGTGCAAAAGGCTTCTCTGTGAGAACTGACTCAAAAAGGCTCCTATTCCCTCCAAAACTCAAAAAGGGGTGGGACCAGGGAACCTAACTATAATTGACAGGTGGCTTGCCCTATGATTGCAAACTATAACAGGAAGCCTCCCTGCTGCAAAATCCCAAGCCTGGGATTGCAAACAAACATTTAATGCAAAGCAAACAGAATTGGAGCTCCTGGTACAGCTGTACCAGCACAGTGTGAACGTTTCAATTGATTAGCATTTAATGGCCAAGCAGTTTCAAGGTCTGGCTTCTTACTGCCGGGGGAAACTTTTGTTGTCTGGGACCACCAAACACAGAATCCAAACACGAATCAAGGAACATGAAAGGAACTGACTACCAGAGAAGTCAGCCATAGCAGAGCACTTGATGAATGAACCTGGACACAGAAATGCTGGACCACTCTAACAACCACCATGTCAGGCTACACAGAGATGCCATTGAAATCCACAAGCATGTGGACAATTTCAGCAGAAAGGCAGAAACCATGAAAATGAACAAAATCTGGCTACCAGTATTTTAAAAAACGTTTTAAAACCTCTAAAGCCATAACAATAAATAAAGAACAATGCTCAAACACAGGGGAATTCCAGACAAAAGATTATTAGGGCTAGCTAATCACCTCCCAACAAAGGATTCCGCCAGGCAGTAAGAAACAAGACTTTGAAACTGCTGGACCATCAAATATTAATCAAGGTGGCCAATTGAAACATTCACACCTAGCTCCAGCAGACAAGAGTTCTTTCTCCCACCCTGGACATTCCACAGATATATAAACCCAATTTGCCTAGTTTCCAACAGACTTCACAACCTCTGAGGATGCCTGCCATAGATGCAGGTGAAACTTCAGAAGAGAATGCTTCTGGAACATAGTCATACAGCACAGAAACCTCACAACAACCCACTACTTGATGAAATCTTATGCCTTTATAAATGTGTTAGTGTTTAAGGTTCTATGGGGATCTTGGATTCTTTTTTAAACATTATGGCATTTTAAAATCATATGGCTGGTTGCCGTAGTGGGCATGTTCCTAGAAATGGACACTTCTGCAGAATAATCCATTCTATCTTTTTCTCTGTGCAGTAATGTGTGTGAATACAATCATAGTTATTTTGTTGAAGTGCCGCTGCCAGAATCTCCTAGCCAGAGTGGCCTCAGGCAGCAGTCCAACACTTTTCTAAAGCCTGAGAACCATTGCGTAAATCATACAAGAACAACTATTACAAGTTACTGTGAACTTCTCCTGTGAGACCTTATCTATTAAACATAACATAGATTCGAAGACATAAACACAGGAGTAGCTGGTGAATCTATTACCATGGGAGGAATGAATTCACTTTGGGTTATATTGTTGGGGATGTGAGAATATGAAGTCATAAAGCGGGTTGTTATATCTTGGAAAAATCCATGGTTGCTGATGCTTTAGTTGGCTAGTGTTAAAAATCTAAAATGGAGTTTGCTTGTAGCTAGAAACTTTGGGCCTTGTAACATTTCACCAAAATACAGATATAAAGTTTGTTGCTGAGCTTTAAAAATATATACCTAAAAACGCAGAGCGTGAGACCATACAGGAAAAATCTATCTTTGACAAAGGAAGAAAGATCAATACATGGAACAGGGTGTTAGATGTAGGGAACAAAAAAAATCAGAGTAGCTTACCTATTTTAACTAATGTTTAGGTGTAATTTTATTACTACTGTTGTTGACATCTAACGGGTGCTGGTTGTGAGCCACCCTGAGTCTCTTCTCGAGGGTGAGAAGGACGGGATATCGATGTCCAGGGAAGTCATGCTACCCTGGTATTCCACCTTGGTTAGTCCAATTCTGGAATACTGTGTCCAATTCTGGGCACCACAATTGAAGACAGATATTGACAAACTGGAATGTGTCCAGAGGAGGGCAAGTAAAATGATCAAGGGTCTGGAGAACAAGCCCTATGAGGAGCGGCTTAAAGAGTTGGGCATGTTTAACTTGAAGAAGAGAAGGATGAGAGGAGACATAGAATCTTAGAATCAAAGAGTTGGAAGAGACCTCATGGGTCATCCAGTCCAACCCCCTTCCAAGAAGCAGGAATATTGCATTCAAATCACCCCTGACAGATTGCCATCCAGCCTCTGTTTAAAAGCTTACAAAGAAGGAGCCATGTATACATGATAGCCATGTTTAAATATGTGAAAGGAAGTCATAGGGAGGAAGGAGCAAGCTTGTTTTCTGCTGCTCTGGAGACAAGGGCACGGAACAATGGCTTCAAACTACAAGAAAGGAGATTCCATCTGAACATTAGGAAGAACTTTCTGACTGTGAGAGCTGTTCAACAGTGGAACTCTCTGCCCTGGAGTGTGGTGGAGACTCCTTCTTTGGAGGCTTTTAAGCAGAGGCTGGATGGCCATCTGTCGGGGATGCTTTGAATGCAATTTTCCTGCTTCTTGGCAAGGGGTTGGACTGGATGGCCCATGAGGTCTCTTCCAACTCTATGATTCTATGTCTGAAATAAATAAATAAATAAATAATATTTTAATAATTTTGGCAGAATGTACATCAAGTGTCACAAATGCATTTCCAAACAGTTAATGTGAAACTTGTTGTAGAATTTGGAAAATTGCTGAGATCATATTGAGATAGTCTTGAGGAAATTGTATCAAACTATTATTTTTCAATGTCAATTTGCCCCTCTCTTAGCATAAATGAATTGAAGGGGAAACTGTGTTTACAGTACAGCTTTGCCTCTGCCTGAGTCTTCATTGTATCCTGTGTCCCATTAATGTCTTCTAGGATTCAGATCTTGAGAAAATATTGGGACCCTGGTTTTCTTCTGGAACAAAAATAGGTATTTGTGGAATTTTTTTTTCTTCAATTTTCCTGTTTTTTATTTCCTTAAAATGTGGTGACTCCTTCTGCAGCCTGATTTGTAGAGACACTACCCTAGTGCCAAACCTCTGTTAGAAATAGGTCCAATAACAGGATGGATCTCCTGCAGGCTGAAGCCGCGGTAAGGAAAGCCCCCATTATACTGAGAGTAGACACCTGCCTTCAGGGGACCATTATTTGCTTCTGTACCAAACAAAACTTTCAAATGTGTCTGTAAATACCCTGCTGCCTATTTTATTGAGGCATATTAGTAGATCAACTTTTCCAAAACAAAAGTATTTTGGAGGCATAATGTCTAGTGGGGCTTGAAGGAGATGTCTTGGTATGGATTATATTTGTTATTCTCCATCGTACTTTAGATTTGTAGGGTTCACTAGAGCTCTACTAGAAATACGAATGTTGTTTCAAATTCATACATCTATATAAATAAAAATGTAATGTTTGTTTGTGGGATTAACATAACTCAAAAGCCACTGGATGAATTGACACCAAATTTGGACACAATACACCTATCAGGTGAATGAGTGACCATGATTCATAAAAATACTGAAAAACACAGCAGAAGAGACTTTAAAAGCCAATAAATAATTAAATACAATGCATACGCAAAACCACACACATATATATGCAAACACACATATATATGCACATATACACAAATATATATATATATACACACACACATATATATACAAACAAAATACATATACACAGACTGGGCCACAGCAATGCATGGCAAGGGAAGGCTAGTCTATATACTGTATATACTCGAGTATAAGCCTAGTTTTTCAGTCCTTTTTTTAGGCTGAAAATGTCTACCCCGGCATATACTTGCGTCAATGTTATTTATTATTTTGTTGTTGTTGTTGTTATTATTATTATTATTATTAAGGTAAAGGTAAAGGTAGTCCCCTGACATTAAGTCTAGTCATGTCTGACTCTGGGGTGTGGTGCTCATCTCCATGTCTAAGCCAAAGAGCCAGCGTTGTCCGTAGATACCTCCAAGGTCATGTGGCTGGCATGACTGCATGGAGCGCTGTTACCTTCCCACCGGAGCGGTACCTATTGATCTACTCACATTTGCATGTTTTTGAACTGCTAGGTTGGCAGAAGCTAGAGCTGACAGCGGAAGCTCACGCCGCTCCCCGGAATCGAACCTGCGACCTTTCGATCAACAAGCTCAGCAGCTCAGTGCTTTAACCCACTGCACCACCGGGGGCTCCGGTGGTTATTATTATTTAAAATGTAATTATTATTACATTTAATATTTTACTCTATTTACTATTGTTATTGTTACATTTATTATTTTACTCTATTATTATTATTATTTTACTCTATTTATTATTATTGAAGGACATGTAAGCATATTTACATTGAAGAAGGTTAGAATAATGGTTTGATCAGAGTTGGACAGTCTTATCTTGAATTACAGTTTTATGTAAATATTCAAAAACATTTAACCTACTGATGCCTAAATTAATATAATTTTATTGGTATCTATTTTTATTTTGAAATTTATCAGTAGCTGCTGCATTTCCCACCCTCAGCTTATATTCGAGTCAATCCATTTTCACAGTTTTTTGTGGTAAAATTAGGTGCCTCAGCTTATATTCAGGTTGGCTTATACTCAAGTATATATGGTAAATAAAAATGTAATGTTCATTTGTGGGATTAACATAACTCAAAAATCACTGGACAAATTTACACAAAATTTGGACACAATACGCCTATGAGGCCAACGTGACCATCACTCATAAAAACACTGGAAAACACAGCAGAAGAGACTTAAAAAGCCAAAAGAAATACATTACAACGTATGTGCAAAACCACATATATACACATATACACAAATATACACACACACATATATATGCACACACAAAAGACATATACACAGACTGGGCCACAGCAACACATGGCAGGGGACACCCAACTATCAACACCACACTGAATCAGTAGGAGATTTTTTCCTTTCATGCCAGGAGCAACTTGAGAAACTGCAAGTAGCTTCTGATGTGAGAGAATTGGCTGTCTGCAAGGACATTGCCCAGGGGATGGCCGGATGTTTTTGATGTTTTACCATCCTTGTGGGAGGCTTCTCTCATGTTCCCCCCCCCCCCCATGGGGAGCCGGAATCATTTAGACTACTGCAACGCTCTCTACGTGGGGTTGCCTCTGAAGACTGCCCAGAAGCTGCAGCAAGTACAACGTGCAGCAGCCAGATTACTAACGGGTGCTGGGTACAGGGAGCACACCACTCCGCTGTTACACCAGCTCCACTGGCTGCCAATTAGCTTCCGAGCACAATTCAAAGTGCTGGTGTTAACCTATAAAGCCCTAAACGACTCCGGCCCGGTTTACCTCTCCGAACGTATTCTTCCCTACGAACCATCAAGATTACTAAGATCGTCTGGAGGGGCCCTGCTCTCGGTCCCACCGGCCTCACAAGCACGGCTGGTGGGGACGAGGGACAGGGCCTTCTCGGTGGTTGCCCCACGACTCTGGAACTCTCTCCCACCAGAGGTTAGAACCACCCCAACAATCCTGACATTCAGGAAACAGGTGAAGTCGTGGTTATGGAGACATGCTTTCAAAGAATGAGACAATGATCTGGATGGAAGACGGTGTATATTCAATTTTAGTATGACGACTGACCACTGTAGTTTTAAATGTATGTGCTTTTTTAATGTTTTATTGTAATGTGTATTTTGATATTTTACCGATAGTATGTGTTTTTATGGTTGGAAACCGGGCTGAGTCCCTCTTATGAGGTGAGAAGCTTGGTATATAAAACTTTGAAATAAATAATAAATAAATAAACTGACAGAGGTAGCTCATCCTCACTCTCCCCAGATTCGAACCTGAGAACCTATCAATCTACAATCCTGCCAGCACAAGGGTTTAACCCGTTGCACAACCGGGGGCTCCTAGCAGGAGATTACCATAGGCTTTGCAGGGGAGTAGGCTGGTGAATGAACTAGATACAGTTGCATCCCCTTCAGTGGCCACAACATCTGATCACTGGACATAGGACAATTGTGTTTGTGTCATGTCAGGAGAAAGTGATTATTTGAAATAGTGTCATTGATATTTGAGGGGTGTGTGTGTGTTGAGAAATATGCAATTTGCAACAAACAACATTATGAAAAATCTCATTCATAAATTTGTTCAGCATGATTATTGCCATGGCTGATACCTACCATTTTCACTCCAAATGAATTTTATCTGACTAAGGCCCCTTCTACACTGCCATATAATCTGGATTATCAAACCAGATAATGCAAATTATCTGCTTTGAACTGGATTATCCGAGTCTACACTGCCATATAATCCAGTTCAAAGCAGATAATCTGAATTTTATATGGTCTAAATATCACTCTCAGTTCCCACTGCATTATGTCCTACCACAGATTGTTAAATTCTCCATATAACAGCGTGATGCATCCTTAAGTATCATATATGATTGTATTTTAATGTATTTTGTGTATTAGTGCATTATGTGATGTGATATTTTAAACTATTGTTTATGAATCTTTTGTTGTGAACTGGCCTGAGTCCCTCTGCGGAGGTTGAGAAGACTGGTATATAAAAGTTCTAAATAAATAAATAAATAAATCTCCTCTCACTATGAACAGTCCATTAATGCAAATATAATTTAAGCCAATTTCTGGTAGTCAGTGAACCTACTGCTGTTTTTCATTTACAGTTTGGAATTTAAGTTGTTGCATTTGGATACATTTCTTCCATTTAACAAGATAACCTGCCAGGCTATGGTGACAGAGGTTAATGGTGCCATTATTAGTTATTAACATAGTGCTGGGCATATGTACTAATCAGTGGTGGCTCTTAGACTGACTATTATTCCCCATAAAAAAATCTTTACGCATTAGGTTCAAGCGTGTCAACAACATTCCCTTGGCTATAGGTAATTCATTATCAATAAACATGCATTTTCCTCCCAGATCTTAATTTGCTGAAATGTTGCTCCAAAAAGTGTGAGTGCTTTTTCAAACCACCTTTCTTATGATATTTTCAGCATATATCATGTATTTATGTGTGTTGCCTACTTTCCAAGTGATGAGAAGCAGTGTTCACCTACTTGTATGTGAGCAATCCTTTGACCTGAGACTATAGGAAGAAAGAGAAATTTAAACATAGGCCAACACTCCTTTTTCTACCGACGTAAGTAAATAAGTCCTTTTTATTGTTTTTAATGTCCCTGGCAAGGCTGAGCTCATTTTGCACTTTAGCCTTGTGAATCTTTTCCCTACAGGAGTTGGTTATTCCTTTGAATTCTTCTTTGGTGATTTCTCCCCTTTTTCACTTCTTGTACTTATCTGTTTTGAGCCTTAGCCCAGTTAGAAGTCCTTTGGCCATCCATTCTGGCTTCTTTACACTTGTCTTATTTTTTCTCTTTGTTGGCACTCTGTGCAATTGAGCCTTGAGTATTTCACTCTTGAAAAACTCCCATCTATCCTTAATTCACTTGTCTTTTAGTGTCCACGGAACGCCACTCAGTATATCCTTCATTTTTCTGAAGTCAGCTCTCCTAAAGACCAGAATGTGGGTTTGACTTGTCTTAGTTTTGGCCTTCCTTTGTATCGCAAAATGCAGGGGCACATGTTCACTTGCCCCTAAGGATACAACTACTTCGGCTGCATTTATCAGGTCCTCCACATTTGTTAGGATGAGATCGAGAGTAGCTAATACCCTTGTTGCCTCTGTAAATAACCTGTGGTTAACATCTGTTTTCTAAATTTATTTTCTATATTTCTCACACACACCCCCCCGGAAAAGGGGGGGGGCTTTAAATGTTTAACTTCTATATAAATAAAAATGTAATGTTTGTTTGTGATACCATCAGAACTCGAAAACCACTGGGGGAATTGACACAAAATTTGGACACAAGACACCTAACAACCCAATGTATGTCCTATACTAAAAAAAAATTGATTTTGTCATTTGCGAATTGTTGTTGCTGGGATTTATAGTTTACCTACAATCAAAGAGCATTCTCAACTCCACCAGTGATGGAATTGGGCCAAACTTAGCACACAGGGCTCCCATGACCAACAGAAAAAACTGGAAGGGTTTGGTGGACATTGACCTTGAGTTTGGGAATTGTAATTCGCCCACATCCAGAGAGCACTGTGGACTCAAACAATGATGGATCTGGACCAAACTTGGCACGAATATTCCATATGCCCAAATATGAACACGGATAGAGTTTAAGGGAAATAGACCTTGACATTTGGGAGTTGTAGTTGCTGGGATTTATAGTTCACCTACAATCAAAGAGCATTCTGAACTCCACCAATGATGGAATTGAAGCAAACATGGCATACAGGACTTCCATGACCAACAGAACACACTAGAAGGGTTTGGTGGGCATTGGCCTTGAGTTTGGGAGTTGTAGTTCACCTATATCCAGAGAGCACTGTGGACTCAAACAATGATGGATCTGGACCAAACTTGGCACGAATATTCCATATGCCCAAATATGAACACGGATGGAGTTTAAGGGAAATAGACCTTGACATTTGGGATTTGTAGTTACTGGGATTTATAGTTCACTACAATTAAAGAGCATTCTGAAACTCACAAATGACAGAAATGGGGCAAACTTCCCACACAGAACCCCCATGACCAACAGAAAATACTTAAGGCCATCCAGTCCAACTCTCTTCACCAGGGCAGGAAAATGTAATCTGAGCCTTCCTGACAAAGAGCCATCCAGTCATAAATATAGATAGATATGATTCTCTCACACACAGAGAGAGATATAATATCACAGATTTGAAAGAGACCCTTAAAGAAGGACTATGATATGTTGCATATTCCAGAGTAGGCAAACCAGACACTCTCCACATCAACACTGACAAAGAAACAACAAGAAATACTGTTTACTCACAAGCATAAAGGAATTATATATATTAGAAACCAACACTTTCTCATTACTTTATTTTCCAGATCACCAGACTGGGCCACAGCAACGCGTGGCAGGGGACAGCTAGTTTTTTTTCTAAATGTTTAACTTGTTTCCATGACTTTTCTCAGTAGCTATCTTCTGCTAATAGTATCTTGCATTCTGCAAAATCTTTATTTATTGATGTGCTTTCCTTCTTTCTCCAGTTTTCACACCACCTTTCTCAGTGTCCATCTTTGTGAATGAAATGTTCAAAATATAAGTTGAACTGATAAGGAGGTAAAAGAGAGCCTCACCAATTGGAAACCAGTGGCCTCATGTCCCAAGTATAGGTTATGCTTTAGGATAATCAAATGAGCAATCCATTGTTTTTCAAAAGCGGCAAAATCAAAAACTTTACTATAGTCTGAAAAGCAGAAGCTGCATTTCCTCAGAAATTTTTGGTGTGCTCTATTATCCTATGCATGTCGGCAATATGATCTTGGATGTCTCACTCCATATATGGTAGAAGTCCGTTGCAGAATTTTGAGCATCACTTTGATTGCAAGAGAGATCACTTTGCTTGCATAGATCCTACTTTAGGAGGAAGGTGGTATATAAATAAAAAAGAAAATGGATAGAAACAAACAAATAAATAAAATAATATATGAAATAGTCGTGCTGTTATCTCAATCTCTGGTGTTCCCTTTCTTGGGGATTGTAATTTGTATCAGGTATTTCCAATCTATGGTGTTATCTTTCATATTTGTTGATACGTTTTATTTAGAATTTGAGTGGATACTGTCTTGGTTGCTTGAAATAACTCTATTGGTAAGCCATATGTTCCTGGTGATTTATTTCTCCCAAGTACTTTGAGTGTTGCTTCCACTTCACTTTCTAAAATTGTGAGTTCATCTTCAAACGGTTTTTCTTGAAATAAATCTGACATCTGTTAATCCTAAAAATACTAGCACTCAGCATCATCTAATGTAGCTGAACAGGAGAGAAAAATGTTACATTTTCTTGTCCATACACAATAGATAACTAAATGACTTAGAATGGCAACCTGTATTGCAGTTACAGATTAATAGCATTGGGTTGAATATATGTAATGGTTCTGTATACATTTATATATTGCATATTAATTGTGGCATTATTGCCATGATCACAGTTGCACCCTGAATGCAACTTTAAACTCCAGGGATTTGGTCCAAGTGATGAAGGTCTGTTTATTGGAGTCGAGGAGAATGATGTTCCCAGACCCCTTTTGTCACCAAGCAAAGCTGTGACAATCAGAAGTAGGACCCATTTGCAATCTGTTGTTGCACCATGGATCATTGATAGGAGTAGGCTGGAAATATCATTCTGCTGTCACCTGTTTATCAACAGAACATAACTCCTTCATTCAGAGCAGCCATTGGCTAAGGTTGGAGGAGACGCTACTTAGTTTTGCATTCGTAGCTAAGTTGGTGATGTAGGAGTTTGGTCATAAATCTCTTCCGTAGATCTACTAGTGGTCATCAATTTAGACAGTTTTAAAGAAAGATTGGAAAAAATCAAGGAAGATGGGACTAATAATAGTGGCAGCTATATACTGTCTCCAGTACCGGAAACTGTCTACCAGTTGCTGGGAAACATGAGAAAAATGATATAATTGTATTCATGCCCTGCCTGCTGTCAAGTTTCCCATATAACTCTAAGTAGACCACTTGTAGTAAAAGAATGCTGCACTAGATAGACCTTTGCTCTGATCTACATATTTCTTCTTACTCTACTTGAGAGATATTTCCTTCAGAAATTTGGAAAGGGTCTTGAACTCTCAGAGGTTTATTTCCTGACCTTTTGTTCCTATTGAATACACTTCAGCTGATCACAACGAAGTATGGGAAAATAGTCTTCCATAAAAGGAAATGGCATTATTTCAATCGCAACATTTTAATTAGATATGTGGATAGGTAGGTAGGTAAAAAATGTCCCCTGACATTAAGTCCAGTCATGTCTGATTCTGGGGGTTGGTGCTCATTTCCATTTCTAAACTGAAGAGCTGGCGTTGTCTGTAGACACCTCCAAGGTCATGTGGCCAGCATTACTGCATGGAGTGCTGTTACCTTCCCGCCAGAGTGGTACCTATTGATCTCACATTTGTATGTTTTCGAACTGCTAGGTTGGCAGAAGCTGGGGCTGATAGCGGAAGCTCACACCGCTCCTCGGATTCGAATCTGTGACCTTTTGGTCAATAAGCTTAGTGGTTTAACCCACTATGCCACTGGGGGCTCTGTGGATAAGTAGTGTTTTTACCCAAAGTACGTTCAAGACTTTTAAAGAACAGAATAAAACCCAGAATGGATTCACTGCATGCCTGACATGAAGGCCACCAACTGTCACAGTTGATAAGATAGTTATGCTGTCAATCGGCTGATTGTGTCAAAGTTTTAATTGTTGTTCATAATGTTTAATGTGTTCTGTTTTATGGTGGTGGTTGTTAAGCTATAATGGTTTAGGTATGGCTCAAGCCTGGAGGAAGACGGTAAATCTATTCAATATAACTAGCCACATTTTTTAAAAGTGAGCTTGTATCAGCAATTCACAAAGAACAAACGAATATAAGAATCTATGAAGAGAAGGGAGCAAGGAATTGTGATTGTCTAAATATTACTCCTATGATAGTAGCCTCAGGTAGTAAACAGGAATGCCAGATACGGAAATATCACCACAGACTAAACAGCAGCATATAAGATGATGCATAGGTTGAAAAAAAAAGCTAAATTAAAAATAACTTTTCCAATAGCACAAATACTCATGGCACTGCAAAATTTGGAGCAATGTACAATCCATTCAGGGATTCCAAGCAAAAAATTATCTCCCCGACCTCAGTTTATTGGTCTTTCATATCCACAGATCCTGCATCTTTTAAATTCAGTCGTCCACTGCTTGAAAATATTATTTTTAAAAATCTTTAAAAAGTCTTGATTTTGCCATTCTATAGAAGGGCATTGAGCATCAACAGATTTCAGTATCCATGTGGGCCCCTGAAAATGCCAAGTGCCCACTGCAGATGCCAAGTGCCCACTGTAATCACTAGTGCTAGAAATGGAAAATATTACTGCAATCTGCTTGGAAAAGTTAGCATTTGGGGCTACAGTTCCTAGAATTTCCCCTGGCTTTGCTATCTTGGGGATTATGGATGATGTATGCGAAAAAGTAACTTTTCTAAACACAAGGTGAAGAATATAAAGGGGGTAATGGACTGTGGTGTATAAAAATGCGGAAGGTCTCAATTGTAAGGCCATAGTTGACATTTTTGCAAATTATTGTCATTAGCAAGTTGAATAGTCAGCACTTTGCAGCTGGGAAGATGGGGGAAGGAACTTAATAATTCCTAGGTATGGAGATACACATTTGGAAATGCATATTTTGTCTTAATATTTAATATGTTTATTAGAAGGATGGATGAACCAATCTGTTTTTCATCTTCATCAGTTGCACGTTTTCAGTCATAAGCAGAGATTGGAAATGCATTTTTCCCATCTATGTTCTATAATTTTTCAAAAAAGAAAAAAAAATGCTTTCACATTCTTTTGGCTTGCCGTTTCCCTTAACATTTTTAATGCAATTTCTCAATATATATGCATTTTCATATATAGCTTTCCTCAATATGCACTTTTTCATGCAAATCTCATTTTAACTCAATAATTCAAAGCAACTGAAGACCTCAATATAGATTTTTTAAAAATAATCAAAACCATTTATCTAATCTACTTGGCATTGCAAAATGTGGAACAGGATTCAACCTGCAATCCGAAACTCTTGCATAATGAAACAGAATTGGGGAGGAAGGTTCAGCTGTAGCCTTCAGAATTCTTCACTAGCCAACTTTGTTGAAAATTGTAACGTGCTCAAGATTTGGAGTGAAACATACCTAGCAAGAATTTCAGTTCAGCTCTGACTTAACTGGAATTGATCTTTTTGTGTGTAAACACTTGTGCATGTTGATAGTTGTTCTTACGTATCTTCAAGGTGATTCCAATTTATGGAAACCTTGTCATACTAGCATGAATGACGTCCAGAAGAAACGGACCATGGAATCATGCTAGAAGTCATAGAAAATTCCCAGAGAACACAATTCTAGCATTTCTAGATTATATAGCATTCTATCCCATTGGTATGAACCCAGAAGGAGGTTTGATAAAATGGATCACTGGTCCATTAGGAAAAATTGAATACTTCCCTCTTCCCAGATCATTCCTCCAATCATCACCTGACATAACCAGTCATTTAGCTTCCTGAAATGGTCGAACAGAAGCTCTCCGAAGCTTTAGGTGCTCTTACTGCCTTTTACAGGGAAAGCCAGCTGAATCCTAATCCATCTAAAACACAGACATGTGCTTTTCATCTTTAGAATGGACAAATATCTCAAGCTCTAAGGAATATCTGGGAAGGAATCCCATTGGAGCATTTCAGCACACCAAAATACCTGGGAGTTACCCTGGAACTTGCTCTGACTTACAAGGAGCACTGCTTAAATATCAAGCAAATGGGTGCTAGAAACAATATCATATGATAACTGAGTGGCACAACTTGGGGATCACAGCCAGATATAGTGAAGACATCTGCCCTTGCACTTTGCTACTCTGCTGCATGCCCAGTATGGAATATATCTCACCATGTTAAAACAGTGGATATGGCTCTTATTGAGACATGTCACATTATCACAAGATGCCTACACCCAACATTGCTGGAGGTATTGCATCACCTGATATCCGCCGGGAAGTAGCAGTCAGCAATGAAAGGACCAAGGCATTGACATCTCTGGCCCATTCTCTGTTTGGATATCAGCCAGCATACCAATGCCTTAAATCAAGAAACAATTTCATAAGATCTACAGAGATATTCGCAGAAACACCTCAGCAATCAAGAGTCCAAAAGTGGCTGGTAAAAACCCAGAACCTCAATCAGTGACTGATACTGATTATGTAAGCCTCATGTAAGCTGCACCGAGTCCCTTGGGAGATGGTAGCGGGGTATAAATAATAATAATAATAATAATTATTATTATTATTATTATTATTATTATTCTGAATGAGAAACTCCACCTGGGAACACAGAAGACTGGGCAACTTGGAAGGCGCTGAACAGACTGCGCTCTGGGATGATGAGGTGCAGAGCTAACCTTAAGAAATGTGGTTACAAAGTGGGGCCCGCAACATGCGAGTGTGGAGAAGAGCAAACCAAATACCAGTTACTACAATGCAATTTGAGCCCTGCTATATGCACAATGGAGGACCTTTTCACAGAGACATCACAGGCACTCCAATTGGCCATCTTCTGGTTAAAGGATCTTTAGCATAATGCCAAGTTTCTAACTTTATTTGTGGTTTTTTTTAATACATTATAACTGTATTTTCAATTTGCTTCTGACTAAATAAATAAATAAATAAATAAGCTTCCTCCTCAGTCAATGTTTTCATCTTATCTTTGTGAAATTCAGCAGAAGTAATGGAGTGCTGGAATATATAGATAGGGCAAGGCAGGCTGCACTTGAGCAGAGACTGAAGTAAGGCAGAATGAAAGCTTCTTGAATCAATGTAAGAAGTGTGTTCAGTTCAATTAGATATTCAGGTGTCATTTCATATTTGTGGGTTCACAGATTTGATTACTCACAGAATTTTGCTTTTGAAAAAAAGTTCTTTATGGGCACTTCTATTTCCTCAGCCTCCACCAGACTTTGACTACAGAATCACAATAGAGGACCTGGAAATGCCTAAATAATTTTTATAGGGAAAAAGTAGTGTTCATAATTTGTATTTCCACTTTCTGCAGAGTTCCCATGAAAGTTGTATATTCTTCAGTGCTGCAAGGGAGGTAATTCATCTTGCTATCAGTGGCCCAACGTACAAGTGGTGATGGGTACCAACCACCATAGTGAGCAAGTTAAACTGCAGTGAGATCTACTGCAAATTCTGCAATACAGAGAAGTCCTTTTTCAGAAGATGCCAGTGCTGCTCCACTTCAGGTCGGAAAATATCCCACACCAGTCCTTGTAACTCATTATCTTCCTCTGGAGACAATTTAATTGTGAGGCCAAGAAACACCATCCACCACCAGAGAAGACATTTGTCTAATATTAATTAACTCTTGAGTTGAGCAGAAATAATTGTGTTTGAGCAGGATTGAAGATTCTCGCTCACTGGAGCAGTTGGGGAAATAATTCACCTCTGAGAATTTCAAGCAATTATTTTCCCATTTAGATTGACTCAGTTTTGAGTTTTTAAATAACACTGTTATATTGTCAATAAGGTTTAATTGTTTCTTGATGAACAATAAAGGAATATCTATAAACACAACTATGCCCAGGAGCTGCTTTGGGCTTTTTTTTTTTTTCAAATGTAAGGACACATACTATTCCTGATTGGAAAAAAAAACTAACTCATCATGCATGTTTCCTTTTTAAAACTATGACAAAATGTTTGTTGAAGGCCAGTCAACTTCTCTATGTTTTCTTACTTCTACAATGAAATAATAGTGTGGCCTAAACTCAACTGTTAATCCCAAATGTAGGACACCTATTGAATGAATAGGAACTTGGATTTGGATGGGAATATTTTAATAAATCAAACACAGAAATAGTCCTTAGAATGTACTCTTTAACTATCACTATTCATTTTTCCACATAATCACCAGACAATTGGATACATTTCTGCCAACCATGAACAAGTTTTCTGAAGCCATCACGGAAGAAGTTGACACTCTGTTTCCGCAACCAGCATTTCACAGTTCTCTCAACATCTTCATCAGAAGCCTAATGATGTCCTCGTAGATCTTCTTTCATTATCGGGAACAGATGGAAGTCAGATGGTGCTAAATTTGTACTGTATGGAGGATGTCATACAGTGGTGAGATCCAGTCTCTGAAGTTTCAAATCTGTGCATTTACTTTTCAGGCGTTAGCATCCTGGGTACCCATTGTGCACAGATCTTCCGATAGCCAAGCAAAGCAATAATGTGACCCACACGTTCTTGTGAAATGCTGATTATGCTTGAAATTTCTCTCTGAGTGATACGACCATCGTCCTGAATCAATCTGTCAGCCTTTTGCTTGTTAAACTCAGTGGTTGCTGTCACAGGACGTCCAACTCTTTGTTTC
Organism: Anolis sagrei; assembly: GCF_037176765.1. NCBI lineage: Eukaryota > Metazoa > Chordata > Lepidosauria > Squamata > Anolidae > Anolis > Anolis sagrei. Next base: position 188,221,563 of record NC_090023.1, read on the forward strand.
TCACGCAAGTCAGATGTTCTTGCCTCAACATCTTTAAATTTATTCACCCAATGACGCACAGTACTCACATCAACACAATCACCATAAACAGCTTGCATTCTCTGATGAATCTCCTTTGGGGTGACACCTTCTGCTGTCAAGAATTCAATGATTGCACGTTGCTTAAGTCTCATTGACCGACCGTCTGCGCAGGATTCCATACTTCTCATTTTAACAATGCAACCATTCAATGTTAAGGCTTCCTGCCAAAATGGGACTGTAGAGGAGAGTCTACTGAACAAGCCAGTACCTGCTGCATATCAGTACTGCCATCTGTGGAGGAGTTACGAAGGTGGAGGCATTACTTTTCACTCAACCGTTGTATAATTACAACATTTCATTTGCAGCATATGCTTGACTTACATTTTCAAGATTGTGAAGAATACCGGAAGAAGCTGAGAAAAGCATTGCTCCTAGAGCTTGGAATTAATTTGCTAAATATTAATTTGTTAGCTTACAATCCAGGATAAATTTTTTTTACCAAAGCCTTTAAAACCCATGATTTCAATCATTGTATTGTCAACAATATTAATGGTTTGAGTAACAACTCATGCTTCACATTAATTTATTGTTTTGGGGTATTATGGGTATTATGGGGAGGGGGGGATAGCAGCCATTTATCCAACCAGTGTTGCTTAGTTAATCTGCTGGGACAGATTCTTGTTCTTCCTGGTGCAGGGAGTGTGATAATATATAGTTGTATTTCTCAGTGAAAAAGAAAATTTTATTTGACTTTCAGTGCTGTGAGATGAAATGGTTGTGATGAAGGTAATTTAGAGCAGGCTTCTTTTTAACTTTTTTCATTCTTGACCTCTTTCTACCTGAGAAGTTTTTGTGTGATTCTAGAACAGGTATAAAACAGGTATAAAAATAGAACATTTACTGAAAATAAATCAGCATTTGCAAGGCTTGCTAAACAGGCTGGTTTTCCCTTTTGTGCAGCATAGTTGAAGCATTTTCTGTAGAGTCCACTTTATCACACGAGGTGAATTTAATGTCCTAACACGCTGCCAGACACTTCCTCCTCAAAGGCCCAGGCTGCTCATCACACAATGTACAATGACTTCCAATGGGTGTTGTGACTCAGCTGGAACCACAGACACAGACTGTTGTGGCTCAGATGGGGTCTCAGAGTGACTCTGATGAGGATGATGGGATTCAGGTTCACAATCAGGTTCAAAATGTTCCTGTTGTAGACAATGAGGAACAGGGTGTGCAAGTTCAGTTTCCCACAACAGAGAATGATGTTTTTGATACTGAAATCAGCCAAATGCAAATTGACTCAGAAAAGGAGGACAGTTCTCAGCCTGATAGTAAGCAAGAAGGCAACCAGGCTGACACTAATGAGCTGCCTGACCTTAATGAAATGGGAATCTTAGATCAGGCCGACCATTTGGAATTCAGAATTCGAAGGAGTGTGAGAATAGCTAACAAGAAGGAGGTTAGAGGCCAAAGAAATGCTTTCATGTATTGCAAAGGGTATTAATCAGTGTGTTTGGAAACAAACCTTTGTCAGAGCAACTTCTCATTCAACCAAGCAGCTTGTGCTCGTTTGCCTGGATTATCTTGTAGTTCCTGTGTCCATGGTCTTGGGACTTTGTCATGTTCTCATGAGATTTTGTTTTGTTGGTGCCTCTTGGAATCCTGCTTTACAGTGCTATGTTTTATTGATCTTGTGGAACATTACTTGCTTTTAAGAACTTTTTATCTTTTACTTTTCAATAAACTACAAAGACTTCAGTCCATGTGCAGTTTGGTGATTTCAGCAAGGTGAATCTATTCTGAGGTGCGACAATGGGGCTCTATGGAGGAAGCATCTTGGCCAGGCTTTCGTTTTGGGGGCGGGGGGGGGGGGGGTAATTTTTTTTCAGGGGGGTTTCGGGGGGGCTGAGTTTCAGGGGGGGCTGAGTCTGAGTGAAAGAGGGTCTAGCCTAGCAAACCTTTTGTATCATTACCCCAATACCCTCATGCATATGGGATATATTGAGTATGGTGATCAGATCATGATATGAATAAACATAACAGTTTAAATAATGCACCAGTAAGGCCTGTTCACGAACCACCATGAGAATTTCGGGGGGAGGGGGGCTGAAGCCCCCCGAGCCCCCCCCCCCCCCCGGCTACATGCCTGATCCTGGCAGCATGATAGGACACTTCTCTCAGAACATGGGAGACTTCCTGTGTTCCATAGACAAGCACGGAGCCAGTGTGGGAGGAAGCTGTACTGCAACACATGGGATGGGGATGTGGCAGCTGTGGGTGAGGCATGGTGCTGGGATAGCTCTGCTGCCTCACTGATTCGCCTTGGAGGGTGGTGAATTGCCCCAAGGGACCTCATCCATGTGATGAAGTCCTTAAGCACTGCATGTTGTTGCTAACCGATTTGTGTAAATGAGTGGCATTTACTGTTGGCAATTTTTTCATGACCCCAACATTGAGCTAAGGAACCCCATTGGGGTGAGGACCCAGTTTAAGAAGCAGTGGTTTAGAGACACTGCAATGTAGTAAGACACTCCCTTGGCATTGCATTCTGGGGAAATCAAACTTGAAGGCAATTGTGGGTGGTTACCAAGAGCACCCTCACTGTACAAAATAAGTACCATTACAAGTTACTGCATCCTTTGTAATTCATCAAAGCCAAGCTCCGATTATGCCTGTTGTAAAGGTTATGTAAGGACTGATTCATTAAAGTCTTTTGTGTATGCACTCTTTTCTTTCCAGATAGGCAGGCTTTCTTTTGAAACATCTAAATATGGTTCCCTGCAGGTTTGATCAGTTAGTGAGACAAAGCAGAAGACCAACTTTTAAAAAAAAACACCAACGTTAATCCACTGATGCTTATATGTGCAGTGATATTTGGGGGAGGGGAAGAATGCACTGACCTTTTGAAAATGTGCACACTATATAGAAGTTCATTTCTCTTAGACTCTTTCATAATACACCACTTTTTTTTTTCATATGATGGCATTTGCTTCAAGCATTTCATCCACTTTGCATCTCTTAGGAATGTCTGACAGATGTTTGCCAGGTATACCTGCCTGTGCTGTGAAATTCCATTGATTACAATGAAGCATCCATTTGAGTTGAAAATGATCTTACTGGAATTCCAGCAGAGAAAAGGTTAGTTCCTTTTACACGACTTCTGTTCCTGTGGTTATGTCATTTCCTTGCTAACATTTGTCTTTGTTGAATGCCATCTTTAGAAGAGACGTGATCAATGCGTACATCTCAGCATACTCTTTTTGGCTTTGTGGCCCTTTCATGCCCTCCTTTGGAGATGCAGGACAGCATTGAAATGTATTCATTAGCCCGTGTTCTGCAAATAATCCATGACCTACCGGATGATAGTCTGTGAAACTGTCTTTGAATGCTTCTTTTCCTTGGAGACAGTGATTGCATGTTTACTTCATGAAATCAAGTTTATATTCTTTCCCCCTTAGCTTTAAACTGGAGTCTGAAGATACAACCTGCTTTCAAATAATATTTTCTGCTCCTTTTTAATGGCTTCTGTTTAGCTAGTTGCATATATATAATATATACACACTAGCTCTACCCGCTCCGCGTTGCTGTGGCCAACTTTCCCTTCCTCTTCCTCTCCTTCCTTTCTCTCCTTGCTTCCCTTTTTTTCTTTCCTTCTCTCCTTCCTTCTCTTCCTCTTCCTTTCCTCCCCCACCCCCTTTCTTTCCCTTCTTCTTTCTCCCCTTTCTTCCTTCTCTCTACCTATTCTTGGGCTGTAACTCCCAGTAGTTCTCCTGATCCATCTATCTACCTACCTATCTAACTGGAGGATTGTTGGGAGTTGCAGTCTAGGAATAGGAAATTGGAAATATGCAGGGATTGGGATGTTCTCAAATAAATCAAAGGAGAAGAAAGCTTGCAGCTTGGAAGCAGTACATTTGGATCATCCTCCTCTCTTAAAGGGCCTTGTCTAGGGGATGCTGGGAGCTGTAGTTCAGAAGAGACTGTAGTTATGCTACTCTGTGTGGGGTTTTTTTGCCAAGCAAGTCATTTTTGCACATGCGGTGTAGCATCTTTTTCCTTTTTTTGGCTTTTAAAGTCTCTTCTGCTGTGTTTTTCAGTGTTTTTATGAGTGATGGTCATTCATTGGCCTGATAGGTGTATTGTGTCCAAATTTGGTGTCAATTCGTCCAGTGGTTTTTAAATTATGTTAATCCCACAAACTAACATTACATTTATATATAACTAGCCATCCCCTGCCATGCGTTGCTGTGGCCCAGTTTGTGTATATGTGTATATATGTATATATTTGTGTATATGTGTATGTATGTGGTTTTGAGCATGAGTTGTAATGGGTTTTTTTTTGGCTTTTTATGTCTCTTCTGCTGTGTTTTCCAGTGTTTTTATGAGTGATGGTCACTCGTTGACCTGATAGGTGTATTGTGCCCAAATTTGGTGTCAGTTCATCCAGTGGTTTTTGAGTTATGTTAATCCCACAAATGAACATTACATTTTTATTTATATAGATGGGCTGGGATCCAAGGTTATTTATGAAATGCCCTGTGATATGTTTCTCTCTGCTTTTTTGTGATCGACAGGGGTGTCCCAAGACATTCCTCTGCCTGAGGAAAAGAACAATATGGTATTCTCCACTTCCTGGCCATATATATGTGTTACCTAGACTATTGTTTGAATCAGGTCAGCATTGGTAAAACAGCAACATCCTCCACCATGCTTTAGGACAACAGACCTGGTTAAGAGGCACATAACAGGAAGAGTGGTTTGCAGAGCTTTATCTTCTCCCTCTCTTCTATCATCTTTCCACTAGAAGCAATTGCCTCATTTGGACCTATTTTCTGCCTTCTGCTAACTGAATGATGGCCATCAGCTATATTGTAGTGTTTTTCTTATAGTGTAAAATAAGGTGAAGGGCAGAGTTGGAGAGAGACGTCAAGATCATAGAATAATAAGATGCTCCAGAAAGAGGAAATAACTTATACACACTTACCCCAGGGCCCTCCATTGTGGAAATACACCAGATCTGGTTGCGATTTGGTTTGGATTCATCAGACTTTATCACATGAGGCCAAAATGGCATTGAAGCTTCCCGCTATTAATATCTCCCTTTTTATTGATGGGTGAAACCCATTGATAGCTCATATTCCCAACACCTATTTTGTGTGATGGGTCCGTTCTGCTTCTATGCTGGCATGTCAGAGGTAAATTGATATTAAAGGGTGGGATCCTCCTCCTGCGCCATTCTCCACACACATACGCCCTATTCCTTCTGCAATAAACATATATGTTTTTGATTTCAACCTCAAGATTGCTTCACAAGATGGCTCCTTTGAACTGTCATTCTAGGTAATAGTCAGAAATAGACTCAGCCTAATAATGCTACTGACACCAGAAAGTTGGTTTAGCTGCTGTCGGTTTCACCTTCATCCGAGTGGTCATTTGGATGAACAACCTTATTTTTGTATTGTTGGCTGGAATTTATTTATTTATTTATTTCATATCAAAAGCATTGCATAAATTAGTATAAAACCGATAAAAATAGGAGTGCAGGTGGCTAAATATCTTTTGACCAAAAACAGGCAACAGCAACAGCATTGTCTGTAGCCTCCAACAATTCTTCCTCTGTACATGAGACAGGGCATAGTGGACAAGCATAGAGATGTGGAGTTGTCTGTTTTGTTCTACAGTCACAAAAGGTGTGGGATTCTTTTAGATAGTGCCATTTTGCAAGGTTGTCTTTTGTTCTGCCCACTCCACTTCTGAGTGTGTTCAGGGACTCGGAAGTGGCTGGAATCACAGGGTTGTTGTAGGTTTCACCTGCATCTATGGCAAGCATCCTCAGAGGTTGTGAGGTCCTCACAACCTCTGAGGATGCTTGACATAGATGTAGGTGAAACGTCAGGAGAGAATGCTTCTAGAACATGGCCGTATAGCCCAAAAAACTACAACAACCCAACTTTATTTCTGTTAAGGTGGAGTGTGCTAATACTGACGTATTGATATGCAAATATGCAAATATCTGCACAAAAAGAATAAAAATTCAACCCAAGAAAGAACTTGATGGAAATACTTCTCTTCCTTCAACTACTTTTGCCCATCACTAACTATTTCCCCAATGACACAGGGAAGTAATGCCACATGCCTAAGAATGAATCTGGATTTTCTGTAAAACTGCAGGATACAAGACAAGTCTGTGTTAAAATGAATAAAGCCCAAAGAACCACATTGTAGGCAAATTGTCAAAAGGTTGTGTATTAGGATCGCAGCCCCTATGAAGTGAGGAACTTCTAATCATCTTCATGATAATTAGAACTACGTGAAACAGGTTGGTGACTACATCTGAAGTTACAAAATTGGCAACAGGCAGCTGATCTAGTAGGCAATAGAATGGGAAGCTTGATCTGTGGTTCTGCACCAACCTCCCCTTTCTTGATAAAAGTTGTGCCCAGTTTTACTCCAATATGCAGGTCTGGCTATTACTCTCAACACAATGGGTGACAGAGAAGTTGTTACAGGGGTTACACAAAGCTGCAAGGAGCTGGAATGAGAGAATGAATGGCACAACAAGTCAGTGAAATTATTCATTTCTCACTAAAGACAGCAGGGCTGAAGAAAAAGTCAATATCCAATCAGCACTAGTACATGGAATGGGAAGGGGGTACCATCTTGTTATTTGCCTCAGTCAGCAAAATGCTTTAGTCTGGACTTTCCCATATATACCTAATGGCTATATAGGCTTACAAAACTTGGCCACATTTTACCAAGTAATGTCTTAGCTGGGTGCTCTAAAAAATTTGTGAACATCCTGTGGCTCCTCCATGATAACAACAGTCCTGGACAGCAATGGCTCCCAAAGTGACCCATTTAAGGTGAAATCAAGTGTCAAAGAGGGATGTGTTATTGCCCCAACTTTATTTTCCATCTTCATCGCTATGATACTTCATCTTTTTGATGGGAAGCTTCCCACCGGAGTGGAAATCATCTATCGGACAGATGGCAAGCTATTTAACTTCATCAGACTGAAAGCGAAAACGAAGGTTACAACACCATCTGTTATAGAACTCCAATATGCTGATGACAACATCATCTGTGCGCATTCAGAAGCCACTCTAAACACCTTTGCAGAAGCATATGAGAAGCTCGGCCTGTCATTGAACATCGAGAAAACCAAAGTGCTCTTCCAGCAGTCACCAGCCAACCAATGACAGAAAAAAGCTTAATGGTGTAACATTAGAAAATGTTGACCATTTCCGCTACCTTGGCAGCCACCTCTCCACAAAAGTCAACATTAACACTGAAATACAATACTGCCTGAGCTCTGTGAGTGCAGCATTTTTCCGAATGAAGCAGAGAGTGTCTGAGGACCGTAGGGATACCAAGGGCTTTTTAATAAAGCTATTGTCCTCTCAACCCTGCTATATGCCTGCGAGACGTGGACTGTCCAGACATCACATGCAACTCCTGGAATGATTCCATCAGTGCTGCCTCCAGAAAATCCTGCAAATCTCTTGGGAAGATAGGAGGACAAATGTCACCGTGCAGGAAGAAGCAAAGACCACCAGCATTGAAGTGGTGGTCCTCCTCTATCAACTCCGCTGAACCAGCCACATTGTCTGGATGCCCGACAACCATTTTTCCAAAGCAGTTGCTCTACTCCAAACTCAAGAACAGAAAACGGGATGTTAGAGGACAGGAAAATTTATTATTTATTTATTACAGGTACTTTTACCCCGCCCTTCTCAACCCCCGAGGGAGGACTCAGGGCGGCTTACAAAAAAGGCACAATTCGATGCCTATACACTTTACATAAAATATACAAAACCAAAGTTAAAAACAGTTATCACAATTAAAACAATCCACAACTAGTACATAACACATCATATAAAAATAATATAAAAACTATTCTCGTGCTCAGCGTTCCGTCTTTCAGAGTTCTATAGTTCTAATCCATTAATCATTTCCTAATCATTGTCAAAGTTCTTTCTTCATCTGCCCGATTGTCCGAATGCCTGGTCCCAAATCCATGTTTTCAGTTTTTTCCTGAAGGAAAGGGGTGATGTTGCAGATCTAATTTCCCTGGGGAGTGAATTCCACATGTGAGGGGCCACCACCGAGAAGGCCCTGCTCCTCGTCCCCACCAACCTCACTTGTGATAGAGGCGGGGTCAAGAGCAGGGCCTCCCCAGAAGATCTTGGACTCCGGGGTGGGATGTAAAGGGAGATCCGTTCGGACAGATACACTGGGCCGGAACCCTATAGGGTTTTATAGGTCAAAACCAGCACTTTGAATTGTGCTCAGAATTGGATCGGCAGCCAGTGGAGCTGACATAAAAGGGAAAAGAGATTTAAAGATGGGCTCAAAGCCAACCTTAAAAACTCTAGCGTAGACATTGAGAACTGGGAATCCCTGGCCCTTGAGGGCTCCAGCTGGAGGTCAGCTGTGACCAGCAGTGCTGTAGAATTTGAAGAGGCATGAATGGAGTGCGAACAAGATAAACGTGCCAAGAGGAAGGTGCATCAAGCCAACCCTGACCGGGACCGCCTTCCACCTGGAAACCAATGCTCTCATTGCGGGAGATGATGCAGATCCAGAATAGGACTCCACAGTCACCTACGTCACCTATGTACACTGACCTTGGGGGGACAATCCTACTCAGACAACGAGGGATCACCTAAGTAAGTAAGTAAAAGTAAGTACTAAATGCTGCAATGCATACACATTACACTTTCACCGTACTTCATTCTTGGGAAATGTTCTAGGGCTTTTTGATCTGAGAATTATTGAATTAATGTTTCCCTTTGAGTGAAAAAGCAAATGACTATAGTGTATTTATCCCATATGCATTAAGGTGAACAACAACAAAAAAGTATTTTGCATGGCTTTACCCTGATGTTAAGTCAATGAGGTTATTAGATGCAAAGCTATATCTTAATTTCTTTGCTGAGGCAGTTTTGCCTCAGCAAAGGAAAAGGAGACTTAACTGGAAGTCAATGAATAATGATAGTTGCATGCAACAAGTTACTTAATTTAATGCATGTAAGTAGCATAATTTATTGACTTCCCGTTAAGTCTCCTTTCTCTCAGATGGATTCCAGGACTGGGCACAATGCGGAAACCATGGTGAGTGAAGGAATTGAGTTTCAAAGCTTTCTTATTGTTTTAGTCAGTGCCACATATATTGTTGAAAGATAACATTTCAGCAACGAAGTGCTATATTTAAAAATAATACATGACCATCATTATGTGTCTAAAAAGTTTGCATCGCTTTTGTTCTCCAGACAAGGTTGTTCTGCGGGGAATTTTCACCCCCTGACATATGCCAAATTATACAGAAGCTCATCCATCTAATTGCATATCATGTACAGTGACTTTTAGAAGTCTATTTTAAAGTGCCTAGTCTCACAGTAACCTTTAAAATAACGCTTCATCCAAACATAGCACTGCTTTCCCCCCTACCTGCTTCATATTCGTGTCAGCTGCCTATGGCATCATCCTTCTCTTAAGTTTTGTTCTGGCTCATTACAGTAAGATTTCTTTGTTGTCACTTTTTCAAGGCTGCCCCAACTTTCAAACTACCTCACAATGAGAGCTGGCACTGTATGGCTTAAGAACCATGGGTGGCATGTGACCCAATTTCATGTAGCCTTTGTCCCGATTTCAAATGTCCACTATAACATATTGGCTCAGGTGACGACTAGAGTGAGACTGTTCCTTCTCTAGCAGCCCATAGAATCATAGAATCATAGAATCAATGAGTTGGAAGAGACCTCATGGGCCATCCAGTCCAACCCCCCACCAAGAAGCAGGAATATTGCATTCAAATCACCCCTGACAGATGGCCATCCAGCCCCCGCTTAAAAGCTTCCAAAAAAGGAGCCTCCACCACACTCCGGGGCAGAGAGTTCCACTGCTGAACGGCTCTCACAGTCAGGAAGTTCTTCCTCATGTTCAGATGGAATCTCCTCTCTTGTAGTTTGAAGCCATTGTTCCGCGTCCTAGTCTCCAAGGAAGCAGAAAACAAGCTTGCTCCCTCCTCCCTGTGGTTTCCTCTCACATATTTATACATGGCTATCATATCTCCTCTCAGCCTTCTCTTCTTCAGGCTAAACATGCCCAGCTCCTTAAGCTGCTCCTCATAGGGCTTGTTCTCCAGACCCTTGATCATTTTAGTCGCCCTCCTCTGGACACATTCCAGCTTGTCAATATCTCTCTTGAATTGTGGTGCCCAGAATTGGACACAATATTCCAGGTGTGGTCTAACCAGAGCAGAATAGAGGGGTAGCATTACTTCCCTAGATCTAGACACTATGCTCCTATTAATGCAAGCCAAAATTCCATTGGCTTTTTTTGCCGCCACATCACATTGTTGGTTCATGTTTAAGATCTTTTTCACATGTACTGCTCTCGAGCCAGGCATCCCCCATTCTGTATCTTTGCATTTCGTTTTTCCTGCCAAAGTGGAGTATCTTGCATTTGTCACTGTTAAACTTCATTTTGTTAGTTTTGGCCCATCTCTCTAATCTGACAAGATCGTTTTGAATCCTGCTCCTGTCCTCTGGAGTATTGGCTATCCCTCCCAATTTGGGAGATAAAGAGGAAGTCTGGGAGAAAGTGAGAAAAAGAAGGTGACGGTGTATTGCCCAACTGTCCTGATTTGGCAGGGATTGTCCTTATGGGGGACATAATAATCAATTTTTAAATTCCATAGAAAAGAAATTGGAATGAAGATTATTGTGGGAATGAGAGACTTGTCTAAACCTGTTGACAGTATATAGGAGATTCTGTGAATTGCAATTCAAAACTGTTGTTTTCAAATTTGAATGTCCACTCTTGTTACATGTGAACCAATCCCCTTAAACTAGATTCCTGTTTGTGTCAGTGCTAAGTTTGTGTCTGACTGGACAAGGTTTGCTTGTTGCTGTTTATTCGTTCAGTCACTTCTGAGTCTTCATGACCTCATGGACCAGTCCACGCCAGAGCTCCCTGTCGACCATCACCACTTCCAGCTCCTTCAGAGTCAAGCCAGTCACTTCAAGGATGCCATCCATCCATTTTGTCCTTGGTCGGCCCCTCTTTCTTTTTCCTTCCATTTTCCCAAGCATCATTGTCTTCTCTAAGCTTTCCTGTCTTCTCATTATATGGTCAAAGTACTTCATATTTGCCTCTAGTATCCTTCCCTCCAATGCGCAGTCGAGCTTTATTCCCTGATGTATGGACTGGTTGGATCTTCTTGCAGTCCAAGGCACTCTCAGAATTTTCTTCCAACACCACAGTTCAAAAGCATCTATCTTCCTTCATTCAGTCTTCTTTATGGTCCAGCTCCATAGGTTAGTATCAGGAATACCATTACTTTAACTATGTGGATCTTCTAATATCCTTCCCTCCAATGCGCAGTCGAGCTTTATTCCCTGATGTATGGACTGGTTGGATCTTCTTGCGGTCCAAGGCACTCTCAGAATTTTCCTCCAACACCACAGTTCAAAAGCATCTATCTTCCTTCATTCAGTCTTCCTTATGGTCCAGCTCCATAGGTTACTATCGGGAATACCATTACTTTAACTATGTGGATCTTCATTGCCAGTGTGATGTCTCTACTCTGGGTTTGCTAGTATCCCAATTTGCTAGTATCCCAATTTGGAGGTCACAGTATCAGCTGTTTTGGTGCACATTAGGGCAATTGATAGGTGGTGGTTGAATGCTTACATAGTATACATGAACCCTTTAGCTAAATCTGAATCTTTACAGTCATTGCAGCTTTTGGGAGGCAGATCTAGATCTGTGAGCATAGTATCTGGCAATGTGCACCTGAGTAAATTTTATCCATTGGTTGGGGGAAGACTTATCTGTTGAAGACAATTTTTATATTCGTTGGATCAATCCTGATGGGATTCACTGCTCTTGACAATCTTCCAGCTAGTTAAGTGATCACAACCTCCAGATAACATGGACATACAATTAAGTGAGGGCATTCCAGCACTGCTGGTCACAGCTGACCTCCAGCTGGAGCTCTCAAGGGCCAGGGATTCCCAGTTCTGAGTCTCTATGCCAAGTTTTTAAGGTTGGCTTTAAGCTCATTATCCCAGGAGCATCCACATTTTAAAAATGTGGATGTTCCTGGGGGCCCATCTACATACACCCCAGAAAGCATGCAATTTCTGGGTTCAGTATCCAGATGTTCTCCTAGAACGTTCTGTGAAAACACCAGGACATTGTAACCCCCTTCCCCAAATTATTGTTTTGTCAAGCTCATACCCCCTTCCCCATCTTTCTAGACCTTCTGACTGCAGAACCATAGTACAGTATGGATGGTAAAGATGTTCAAATTATTATACCATGCCATCATATGGTATCAACAACTTCTTTCATCACAGAGTAAAATGACTAAAAGGTCATATCAGTAGAAATTAGTGTATCTTTCCAGCACTGATAATGAAATTTTGTTTCATCATAGTTTTAATATAGGTCAAGCAAATGAGCTGGAGAAGATAATTAAATAGCATGATAGTTTACTTAAGGGGGGAGAGAAGGAGAAATAAAAAAATTAAAATTCATCCCGCCTGTGGTTTTGAAGAAGGTTTTTCATAATGATTGCCTTACTTCAGGGGCACAAACCCATGGGTATTGCCACAGTGCTGTGGAGTAAGGCCTAGAGCAATAAGCAAAAGAGAAAAAAAATTAACTAGGAAGAGACTGCAGCTAATAAATATTTGATCAGATACACAAATTCACACAGTTTGATCATGCCTAGAGGAATTTGCCATCATTTATTAACTCGTACAATGTAAATGTACAACTCCATGTTTCTGAAGAAACAGAACATAGCTAAAAGTCATTACCTTTTCTTTTTTCTTTCTCTTTCAACCTAGAATTTTGCCAAAAGTCACAAGCACCTGACATGCTGTCAGACGTCATGCTTATGGGGATGAAAGGAGGGAGTCAAACAAAAGAAGCCACAAAGCCTCTTGCGGAAAGCAAATTATTGTTTCAACAGTATCCCAAACACAGCATGAGCATGCTTCATACAACCCTTTCTCTGCAGAAGGTGAGAAGGATGAAAATTGATGTAGACCAGTTGAGGGCCAAGCTGAATACATTTCTGCAATAAAAAGGAGCCATGAATGAGGACAAACACAAGCTCAACAACAGACTTGGAAGTACAAAGGCACAAGTTTACTAAACATTATAGTTGGTTGGCTTGGCATGAGGCATTGATCTGAGACTGAAGCAAGACACCGAATGGCCTAAAGTATTTGGTTCTGTCTAGCCTCCTGATCCACATCAGGAGACAGCCAAGGAACTGCAACAGCGGAGCTACTTGGACATATAGCCACTGTATGCTTTTGTTATCACCCAGGGTTAGGGGGTTATGACAACTCCTAACCTGTACATTACCCATCATGCTTTACTCCCCATTAATATGTAAGGAGTGTGTAATGAAACCCTTACCTTAGCTAGCTGGCAAAAGCCTAAGGAAGTGGGCCTGGTGAAGCCACAGCATCCATTTTAGAGAAGGGAGGCAAGAATACGCCATCTTGGGTTAGGTTTGCCTTAAGTGAGCGTGTTCTATTCTAGGAGGGAAAGTTAGAAGGCTAGGATTGGTTAGGAAGATGGGGCAGAGCCTAAGTGGTCTGAAGGAAAAAGTGACTTTTAAACTGAGGCTTGAGTTCCCAGTTTGCCAGTTGGAGCTTGGAAAGGGTAGAGTGAAGATGTTGGGTGTTAGTGAGAGCAGTTTGGGTTTTTGAGGAAGAATTTTTTGGGACAGTCTTTGGTCTAGTATTCAGAGTAGCTATAGAAACATATAGCTAGAATACTGTGTGGAGCAGCACCCTGTTAGTGGTCTGTTCTTTTCCTAAAGGAGGCTAGTTCAGGTTTGTGGCTAGTTTCCTAAGGAGAATTTATTGTGGGAATTATGTTCAGAGATTTATTTCCTGAAGTAATTTTCTTTGTTGAAACGTTAAGACTTGTAACCCAGAAGTTTTTAAGATCTTTTCTCAAATGCAACCACAAGTTTTTATACCAGTATTTTACAGAAACCATTAAGCATTTGTACCTGAATATTTCAAGCCTGTTCAATAAACATTCTTGTTATTTTTATCAACTTATACCAGCCTCAGTGTGAATGCCTTTGTGGTCAAAGTGTTATTCAAGTCAGCTTTTAATAGCCTCTAAGATAACTGTAGTGACACAGAGTGTGTTACTGAACAAGCTCTCAATAATATCTCAGCCTGTCTAGTATTAATATGGTGGCAGCTGAAATCTTTTAAGGAATAATGTTAAGTCTCTCAGTTCCAGTGGTTCCCAGTTCCTAACTTTTAAATATTTTGTGGGTTCAAAAACTATACTCTCTCTATATTTTGGTGAGCTAGTCTCTAGTGGTGGTGTCATCGTTATATTTTGGTGGAGCAGCAAGTGGTTGGGGTTTATTTCATATATGCATTTCCCCGTCAAAGAATTTAATTTTAAAATCTTTCTATTCTTTCTAGTGCTCAGCTGCTGTGTTCATTATAGGGTGCCTAATGAGAAAGATGAGTTCACAGCTTTACCCACAAACTGAATCTTACGTCATGCTTCCTTACTACACCACACTGCAGCACTATAGCTGCAACCAATAACAGAATTCAAAGCCATGCATCATGTTAACCTTCAGGTAGAAGGAAATTTATTTATTTTATTTATTTGAAATGTTCAAATGTAAAATTGGGCACACTCATTTAGCTACAACCAAGCCCCCAGTCTCCTTGCTAGCCATCCTCCTAGTGTTGTCAGTCTACTGAGGATCCTTAGCCTCATGCTGGAAACATTGCTCTAGCAAATCTGGCCAAAGTAATGTAGTAAGGGAAAAGGCGAAATAGCACTTCTTTGCTGCTTGGATCAAGTCCAGATTCTTGTGGGAGTTGAGGTCCTTCTCAGGGCACATCTAGACAGCTATTTTATTGCAGGAGTTTTAACAATAAAAAGGGGACAGTCCAGATGACATCCTGGACAAACCCGAATTAATCCGCCACAATGCCCCTAAACTAGATTCCTGTTTGTGTCAGTGCTAAGTTTATAGCAAATTAATTTGACAGTGGGTTTATTCCATGCCTTCTTGCAGTCCAGACAGTATTCCCACGGTTTTCTGGGCTAAATTAGCCCAGGAAACTTTGAGAATACCAACCCCCTCTCCAAAAGTCCCCCCAAAAAGCGTAAGTAAACTATCATGCTATTTAATTATCTTCTCCAGCTCATTTGCTTGACCTATATTAAATCTATGATGAAACAAAATTTCATTATCAGTGCTGGAAAGATACACTAATTTCCACTGATATGACCTTTTAGTCATTTTACTCTTGATGAAAGAAGTTGTTGATACCATATGATGGCATGGTATAATAATTTGAACATCTTTACCATCCATACTGTACTATGGTTCTGCAGTCAGAAGGTCTAGAAATATGGGGAAGGGGGTACGATCTTGACACAACAATAAGTAGGTGTATAAACAGATTCCATTTATTAATTTAAAATATTCCTGTTTTCCCTCATATTGAAAGATCTCTAGGCAGCTTACAATAAAATCGCCTGAACAATTTAAAAGCAGTACAATAAAACTTAAAATGTTGAAAATGATTTAAAAATATTAAAACATAAACAACTGCACAATTTATTATTATTATTTTTATTATTATTAACTTTATTTGTCCCCCGATAGCATCTCCCGCAGGACTCGATGCGGCTTACACAGGCCGAAGCCTCAAAACACAATATAATAAAACATAATACAATAATAAGCAAAGCAAATCAAACAATTAAGCAAAATAACAACAATAACTACATCAAGACACTATTAAAACTGGTTCGGCCGGCGCAATGGGGTACAGGGGTTAAAGTGCTGAAATGGCAGGAGGAACGTAGGATTAGAGGTATGGTGTGCAGTAACATCGGTTGTACTAAAGTGCTTCTAGGACTTGGGATGGGGGATTCCTAATCTGAGAAGGCACATCGGAACAGTCAGGTTTTTAGGTTCCTTCTGAAAACTGCTAAAGTAGGGGCCTGTCGGAGATCTTTTGGAAGGGCATTCCAAAGTCGGGGGGCCGCCACAGAGAAGGCCCTGTCCCGTGTCCCCACCAAGCGCGCTTGCGACGTGGGTGGGATCACGAGCAGGGCCTCCCCAGATGATCGGAGTGAGCGTGTGGGTTCGTAGATGGAGATGCGGTCACGCAGGTAGGGTGGTCCCAAACCGTTCAGGGCTTTGTAGGTGAGCACCTGCACCTTGAATTGGGCTCGGAAAATAAATGGCAGCCAGTGGAGCTCCTTAAACAGAGGGGTAATTTAAAAAGTTTATTTATTTATTTGCAATATTTGTTTATTTAAAACATTTCTATCCTGCCCTTCTCGACCTCCATGGAGGGACTCAGAATGGCTTCCAACAGCAAAGATTCAATGCCACACAATATAATCACATTCTAAAATTATATACATAATTATAAAATTCATATACCGCCCTTCTCAACCCCGAAGGGGACTCTGGGCGGTTCACAGTGTTGGCAACAATTCAAGTTGAACTCATAATCAATACAAAACTATGTGGATTTAAAGACTTTTTCTTTTCTTTAAAAAAAATATTTTTATTTGGCAACAGCATTTGAACAAAACCAACTGTTCTCAATAGGCTCTCTAAAGAAGGGCCTTCCCCAACTCCTTTGTGGGGGACTCGGAGGATCTCATTTCTCAGGCAGAAAAATAGTGGGAGAGACAGTCTTTCAAATATTGACATTACAACTTTTTTAGGGCTCTAGTAACATTATCAGCACCTTGTCCACCCGCAACACTACCTTTCCTTGGTGGTGGGATTGCATGCTCCCATGAGGGAAGAGGTTATGCTGAAGCCAGCAGTGTTGATGGTAGGGTCTCCCAGGTATGACAGAGTTTTTTTTTGTTGTGGAGTCAGACTATGAATATCATTTACGGTAATTTTATTGATATTTATTTTTATTTTGAAATTTACCATTATCTGCTGCATTTCCCACACTTGGCTTATTTATTTATTTATTCAGAACTTTTCTATTCCGTGCTTCTCTACCTCTGTGGAGGGACTCAGAATGACTTACAGCAGACATGATAAATAAATTATAAAATACATATAAAAGACAGTTTGCCAAGTTAAAAACATCATCCAACTCAATCCGAACATTGTGGTCCAATAACTCTTAGTCTTCACCAGTGCAACCCATCTAATCTGTGAATGCCTGATTGGTGAGTATCTATGTTATTGATGTGGGCGCCATGGGGTGCCTATTTGTTAGCCGTCCTGAGTCCCTCTGCAGAGGTTGAGATTGGACAAGATATAAAAGCCTGAAAAAATAAATACTAATAATAAATTCTCCAAATAGAAGCAAGCAAGCTTTCATATTAGAAGCTCGGCTGGCATTTCAAGCTTCCAATGCCTTTGATCTGCAAATTGTGTGTTTTTGTAAAGCAGGGTGCAGAGTCAGGGAGATGACCCTTTTAAATTTAGAGCAATCTCAGGGACCATAAGCCCACCTATTTGCTCTCTAAGTGATTTTTGCAATAATTTGCATACAGTCAAGTTCCTTGAGTAGTCTTTTATGCACCAGGTAAAAGCGGTCTTGTTTAGCATTGCTATTTGTGTCAATAGTTGGTCTTGTATTAATTAGTAGGTTTCATTATTAGTGAGTTATTAAGCATTCTTCCTGGAGGCAGTGGTTGCCTGTTATGGTCTGTGGCTTCCTGACACAGCATTGATTATACCTGCTTCAAGATATGGGTTTGTTTTTATTTGGTGCTGTTACTACGCCTGTTTATGTGTTGTTGTTATTGTAATGGCTTTTTTATTTCCTTGGGAGCAGCCTCGAGTCATGCTGTGTGACAGAAAATGGCATTAAGGAAAGGAAAGGAGTGGAAAGGAAAGGCTCTCATCTGCATGTGCATGGCTTTCACAGGGCTACCTTTGCATAATTTCAAGTGTTGTTGCAGAAGAGTGGTTTGGAGACAGTAATTAATGAGCAAGTGATGATTCAAATGTCGCTGCTGTGTTAAACTTAGCCAGTAGCCATAAGGAAATTACCGTGCCTTTCAGCCACTCTCCACCACTCCCTCTTACTCTTGTTCTGCAAACAGTGGTCTATCTGATACCATACCATCACACTGGCTCACTTTGAAGCACTGGGTATATATTATGTTCTTGTTCCTAGAATCATAGAACCATTGTTCTATGTCTGTGCGCCCTTATCTTTCTTTGAAAACCCTATCCTAGGTTTCTCTACCTTGTTTATGCCCAGCATTTTAAATTTAAATTTTAATTAATACATTTGGCCTGGCCGTAGGTTTTTAAATGCTGTATGTTATTGTTATTGTTATTGTTTATTGGTTGTTGAGTATTTTTGTTTTTGAGTTTTTGAGTTTTTATTTGTATTGATTATTGTTATCGCTTTTGTTTATTGATGTGCTGTGGGCTTGGCCTCATGTAAGCCGCACCGAGTCCCTTGGGGAGATGATAGCGAGGTACAAATAAAGTTTTTTTTTATTATTATTATTATTATTATTCAGTTCTTGTAGGTTTTTTCGGGCTATATGGCCATGTTCTAGAGGCATTTCTCCTGAATGCATCAACGTCAGGAGAAATGCCTCTAGAACATGGCCATATAGCCCGAAAAAACCCACAAGAACTGAGTGATTCCGGCCATGAAAGCCTTCGACAATTATTATTATTATTATTATTATTATTATTATTATTATTATTAAGTATCCCTAAGAGATGGTGAGATGACACACCAGGAAATACAGATAGGGACTTTCAGGCAGGAGGGACCCATATTTTATTATCCCACCACTGCCACCATTAAATATTGGAACATTATCACCAAAATGAATTGTGAAATGAGGAGAGTAAATTGTAGAAATATGTGGTTCAGCACTTTATTGGATATATATATTGTTTGAGTGAGGCTTGAGATGTGGGTGGCTGATATGAGGCTTGTGATAAGAGAGGTTTGACTCTTTTAAATATTTTCTCGGATACACTTTAATATGTGTAACCCAATACCATAAACTGAATCGTGTTCCAAAATATCTTCAGCCATCTTCTTTGAAGTAAATCTTCACTTCAGGAACTTGACACAAGTCTTTGTTGTAAGAAATTGAACAAAGAAATATTTATTTAAGGATTCTCAGGCACACAAAGCTTAGTGATTACACAGTAGTTCTTCTCAGTATTCTTTAGTTATAGTTACAGTTAACTTTTATTATCATGAACACTTGAAACAGTTTCCATATAACTTCCTGAATGGCTCATCTTCTTGCCAGACTGATTCTAGTAATCTCCTTTACTTTAAATGTTATTCTTTCTTAGCCTTCTGACTGGGTAAATGTAATCCTGTAGTTTCTCCACCTTAGCAATCGGTAACTATGAATTTCTCTCTCAACATACACTTTTATTCTCAGTTACGCTGACTGACACTTAGGCACAGATTTGCCCTTTATTTACTTCAGCTCTCCCATTGAAGAATCAAAATATTACTAGGAATTCTTTTCCCTTAGCTCACAACCTAGTTACTAATTCAAAACTGGCTCATTTAACCCTCTAAGTTTCAAGACTGAAGACTTAAACTCCTTGGTCTAGCTCTAACATAGCCAGAACCAACTTTCCTTTGGCTCAGCAGGCCAAAGACTGACTAACATTTTTTAAATGTCCGCTCTCCTCCTTTTGGCAGTTAGCTCCACCCCCTTTGGCTTCTGAGCTCTGCTGAAATAGATACATTCCTATTGCAAGCTTAGTGACTATGGCAACGTATAAACCAAGCAGCTGTAGCTGAGCTGGCCTGCATTTGCAATATATTAACCTTAACAAACATATTAGATTTTTTGTTACAGATGGCATCCAGATTCTGATAAAAAGACTGCCAGCAGAGAGTAGACCAGCTTCTGTGGGAAGCTATTCTATTGTGGAACATCTCTTAACATCAGGAAGTAAGAACCTTTTAATTTGTACTTTCCTAACATTTGAACCCATCTGAACAGTGAAAAATCAATCTGTTAATCAGTCAGTCAATCTTGTTCCATCCTCCACAAGTAAGATCTTCAGATTTATGAAGATGGCTGTGATACCACTTTGCTTTTTTCTCCAAACTAAAGTTACCAAATTCCCTCTCTTTGGTGTTACAAATAGAACCTGCAATAAAAATAGAGTGTGAAATCTTACCAGTTGGGTCTTCAAACTACTATGTTCTAAATTCAGTTTTTGGCATTCCCTCCTCCACTTCTACAATTGGCACTTAGTGGCAACTGAAGACACTGAATCTTAGAGTTAGATCACTCTCACGTTACAGAAGAACTTCCCCCAACAATTATTTTGGAAAGTGCGGTACTTCTGCAAATGGTAAGAGTCTGCTGGACCAAACCGATATGTTGCGCATAGGCTGTTTTGATTGCTTAACAACAGCAACAACAACAACAACTGTGTGGTTTTCTGGCATTGTATATTTCTGCTGCTTCTGTGATTGTTCGTTTATATTTTGATTCTGTAGCCCACTTGTCAATGGATGTCCAGAATCAGAGGCATCCATCGCGGTCCTTTTTATCCTAGGCGTTGACCGAGCCAGTATAGACTGTTTCTCCATAATGCTAATGGGTTAGGTGCTCTTAGTTCCACTCCTCAGCTGAGACCTCGCTGAGTTGATTGAACCTGCTGGTAGCATCCTTGGAGCAGTTAAGCCCTCCACCACGACAAGGTGGCACCAATTGCACAGTCCTAGATGCTTGGGAAGTGTTCGACTTGTGATTTTGTGATACGAAATCCAGCATATAGATCTTGTTTGCTGTGACATACTGTGCTTTTGTGTCAGTAAAATAATCACAACAACTTTGTCCACCGACCCCCTGAAATAACGAGACCACACAAATAACTGGATTAAAATATGGGCAACTTTATTAACTGTTACCTGTTAACTTTCACTGGTCCTAAATTTGGTATAAATTGAACCTAGCATCAAGTGCCAAATGCACTTTACTAGAGATTTAAGATTGTCTGCACACCGCACCTATCTCAAAAAACCTATCTATTTCACCTGTCATTTCCAGCATTTTTAATTTTTTTTTAGTTTTAAATGCGTTGCGGTGTTATTGTCTAATGTTTATTGTTATTGTTTTAATGTTTATTACTTGTTTTTTTTAGTTTTATTTATTGTTGTATTTGTTATGCTGTTGTTTTATTGATGTGTTGGGCCTTGGCCTCTTGTAAGCTGCACCGAGTCCTTCGGGAGAAGTTAGCGGGGTATAAATAAAGGTGTGTTGTTATTATTATTATTATTATTATTATTATTATTATTATTATTATGGTGGCAACACCGAGGTAGCATCCCTATCTGACCTACTCCTCTGCTAACTGGGGTGAAAAACTTGTTCTCTTTAAACCAAATCGGTATAACCATGTAAGTAAATGTATCGGGGAAGCCTCATTCAAGATAACCAAACCCAGGCTCCCCTGTAAACTTAGGGCATACGTCTTCACCTCACCTGATGAAAGCCACCTCAAGTGAGTGTTTAGTCAATAGCCTCTAACCCCTGAAGGGTATATATATCAAATATTTACCTTTCTTTATCTGTTTTCTGGGATGACCTATGTAATGCCACAACATCTCAATTGGCCCAAACAGTATAGAGTAGGTGGAAAACCCACCTAGAACATAGGTGGGGAAAAATTCCTACCCGGCCCCCTAGTGGCAACCGTAATATACTGTTCTAAAGGGCAGGCGTAGTGGGCAAAGGCAAGCCGCTTCTGATTTTAATTTGAGGAGGGAGTCGAGCGAGAGCCCGGCTCCGTCCCCCCCCCCCTCCCCGCGGAGGTAGTTCCAGGAGGAACTACTTTCTCTCTTCGGGGTGTGGGGACAAACCCCTCTCCCTCTCCATCTGCGATGGAAAGGGAAAGCTTCTTATTTTTACACCCCACCACCATCTCCCTGAATGGGATTTTGGCCTGCATCAATAGGAGTCTAGTGTCTAGATCCAGGGAAGTCATGCTACCCCTCTATTCTACCTTGGTGTCCATTACTGGGCACAGCAACTGAAGAGAGATCTTGACAAGCTGGAATGTGTCCAGAGGAGGGCAACAAAAATGATCAAGGGTCTGGAGAACAAGCCCTATGAGGAGCAGCTTAAAGAGCTGGGCATGTTTAGCCTGAAGAAGAGATGGCTGAGAGAAGACATGATGGCCATATATAAATATATGAGAGGAAGTCATAGGGAGGAGGGAGCAAGCTTGTTTTCTCTGCCCTGGAGACGAGGATGCGGAACAATGGCTTCAAACTACAAGAAAGGAAATTCCATCTGAACATTAGAAAGAACTTCCTGGCTGTGAGAGCTGTTCAGCAATGGAACTCTCTGCCATCTGTCGGGGGTGCTTTGAATGCAATTTTCCTGCTTCTTGGCAGGAGGTTGGACTGGATGGCCCATGAGGTCTTTTCAAACTCTATGATTCCGTGATTCTATGACTCAGGGCAGCTTACAAAGGGACAAGCCCAAAAAATACAGATTAAAATAAACACAATAAAGTAAAATCAACAACACATCAGAAATAGAACATTTCACAGTCACAACAACATTTTAAAAACATTATGGCTGAACGATTAAGTGCAGAATTCCCTTCTCAAGTGTCAGAAAATGATGTAATGAAATCAAAAAGAGGGAGAAAAGTGCAAAGAGATTGGCATAGAGTGTAGATTTGCATGTGAAAGGAGTCTGACTGAGGAGGAGAAGAAAGAGGGAAGCAGAACAATAGGAAACAGTGACATGAGAGGTGGTCTTTTGCAAAAAAAAAAAAATCCTTTAAGCTTAAGTATAACCAAATGCACATACACATTTATATTGCAGCACCACTTCTCTTCTTGTTCACCCACACAGAAATGTCTACAAACCAACACCTTTGTGGTGTGTCTAAGACTAAAATGTTCCCTATGGCACAAGCTTTGTAGATTGCATCCCATTTCATTAGATTCGTCAGGTGCCAAATGAAACTTGTTAGTCCTCAGTGTGTCGCAACTGTCCTTGTTAATTTGTTCCAACAGACTTAGACAAATACCTCTTCTCCGTGGAAGGTTTGGAGGGGGAAATGGCTTCAGAGGTAAAAACAAAACCAAGATTTGTGGAGGTGGGTGCAGTCCTAATATATATTCTCTCCTCATTCCCTCTCCCTGCTTGGTTTCAGAGGCGCTAGCAAATATTGCTATTGTCTCTAAGATTTATTTTTCCAGCCAGAAGGGTTAAAAGCACAGCACATTTCTACATGAGTTGTTCCCTGAGGGTCAGTGTCTATCAGAGTCATCTGACCTGCCTTGTCTAGGCTATGGTAGGCAACTGTACTGACAGCATATGGCAGCAGAGCATGGTGTTACTGTTACCGCTTTTACTAAAGATCATGCTGTTGAACAGGCTCTAGCATGAGCTGACTATGTATTAGGGGTGTGCATTTTGGGGGAAATCTTTTTCAAATTTCATACCATTTTCTAACACCCTCAACCCCACCCACCCACCCAACCTGCTTTCCTTTTTTGGAATGGGTGGTATGCCATATTTCAGAATGGCAGCAGGATTTTGGGAGTGATCCTGGATTCATCGCTGAGCCTGGAACCCCAGGTGTCGGCGGTGGCCAGGGGAGCTTTTGCACAGTTAAAGCTTGTGCACCATCTGCGCCCGTACCTTGGGAAGTCTGACTTGGCCACGGTGGTCCACGCTCTGGTTACATCCCAAATAGACTACTGCAATGCACTATACATGGGGTTGCCTCTGAAGACTGCCCAGAATCTGCAATTCGTCCAGTGCTCAGCAGCCAGGTTGCTTACAGGAGCTGGGTACAGGGAATGCACAACTCCTTTGTTGCGCCAGCTCCCCTGGCTGCCAATTACCTTCCGAGCACAATTCATAGTGCTGGTTTTAACCTACAAAACCCTTTACGGTTCTGGCCCAATTTACCTGTTCTCCCCTATAAACCATCAAGGGTGTTAAGATCTTCCGGAGAAGCCCTGCTCTTAGTTCCACCACCTTCATAGTTGTGCTTGGTGGGAACAGAAGACAGGGCCTTCTCTGTGGTGGCCTCCCAGCTATGGAACTCTCTCCCAAATGAGGTTAGGTCTGCCCCCTCCCTCCTGACCTTCAAGAAGCAATTGAAATCCTGGCTGTGGAATCAGGCATTTGCAGAGTGACGACAGACCGGTAAAGACTAGAATTATTGGACCACAATGTGCAGATTGAGCTGGACGATGTTTTTAATTTGGCAAATGGTTTTATATGTATTTTAGCTTATATGTATTTTAATCTATTGTATTATGTATGTCGTTTTAAAATGTTTTTATTGTTTAGCATTGAATTTTTGCTGTTAGCCATTCTGAGTCACTCCACAGAGATAGAGAAGAACGGGATATAGATGTTTTAAATAAATAAATAAAAATTTTGGGAGTGATCCGGGAATAGGCAGCAACAGGGAGGCTTCACAGGCTCCCCTTTCTGTTATTTTTAAGGTTATCAGGATGAAAGTGGCCACACTAGGAGAACACATTTACCACTGCAACCCCCCCCCCCCAAGTTTCATAACGTTTAGATCATCCCACCATTTTTAGTAAATTTATTAATTTTAATAAAATAAAAAATCCAAAGCTCCTCCTGCTATGCCCTGGAATGTCTCCACAGAGAAGAGTAGCAGCAGGACAGAGAGGAGAATGTGAGTGAGTCAAAGATGTGAACATGGCAAACAACTTCCAAGGGCTTTGTTTATTTTTTGTTTTTGTTTCTTAAATAAGTGTTTGGGGTGAAGAAGTCTGCTACTGCTAGACTGGCGCAGTGGGGCAAATAGAAGCCACCCAATGGTACACTCACACATGCACACGCATACATACAAGCCAGATGAACTGGGGCAGCAGGAGTACACAAGCTGCATTTTTGGTGATGTCATTGCAGATCCTAAGCCAGGTGGCAAGAAATGTGCCATCATCAGCATGACCGGGAGAGGGATACTTGCTGGTGGTGACACAGCTACCACCCCAGTGTGTCCTCGGACTAACTGGCCAAAGGTCTCCAGGGATGTTCCTATCTGCATCATAACAGTTCTAGAGCCCTTTATGGCAGAATTTCCTAATAGATTATGGGCATACTATTTTTAAACTGAGATGAGAGACCGAACTCTTATTGAACATTGAGAAAACCAAAGTGCTCTTCCAGCAGTCACCAGCCAATCCCTCTCCGATGCCAGAAATACAGCTTAATGGTGTAACGTTAGAAAATATCAACCATTTCCTCTACCTCAGCAGCCACCTCTCCACAAAAGTCAACATTGACACTGAAATACAACACCACCTGAGCTCTGCAAGTGCAGCATTTTTCCAAATGAAGCAGAGAGTGTTTGCAGACCGGGACATCCGTAGGGAGACCAAGATGCTTGTTTATAAATCCATTGTCCTCCCAACCCTTGCTATACACCTGTGAAACATGGACTGTTTACAGATGTCACACTCAACTACTGGAATGATTCCATCAGTGCTGCCTTTGAAAAATCCTGCAAATCTCTTGGGAAGACAGGTGGACAAATGTCAGTGTGCTGGAAGAAGAAATGACCACCAGCACTGAAGTGATCCTCCTCCATCAACTCCACTGGACAGGCCACATTGTTCGAATGCTCGATCACCAATCACCAGCTACTCTGCTCCAAACTAAAGAATGGGAAATGAAATGTTGGTGGACAGGGAAAGAGGTTTAAAGATGGCCTTAAAGCCAACCTTGAAAACTGTGGCATAGGCACTGAGAACTGGGAAGCCCTGGCCCTTAAGTGCTCAAACTGGAGGTCAGCTGTGACTAGCAGTGCTGCGGCATTTGAAGAGGCATGAACAGAGGGCGAAAGAGAGAAATGTGCCAAGAGGAAGGCACATCAAGCCAATCCTGACCGGAACTGCCTTCCACCTGGAAACCGATGTCCTCACTGCGGGAGAAGACGCAGATCAAGAATAGAGCTTCACCTACGGACCCACCGCCAAGACACCACATCTGGAAGACAATAATCTTCAAGCTACAAGGGATCACCTAAGTTTGTTAACTGAGATATGTCTTTAGTAGCTCAATTCCATAGTAGATTCCATGGCATGGAAATAATAAGAAATAATGAGTTATTTACCATTCCTTCCATCTACCTAATAAAATTCTAAGTTGTAATGTAATAAGTGAGTAATTGAATTTGTAACAGTAACCCTTTAAGTTGTATTTGTAGTTGTAGACTGTCTAGTCTCACTAAAGGTAGGAGGTAGAATATGACATGGTTTCAGTCCTGGGATATGGTGTACTTCATGGTGCTGACTCACAGTTTGTTGTGAGCGTTGAGGTCAATTCAATTATAATTTGTTTACTTATTTTTATCCTGCCTTTCTCATAATACAGGGACTCAAGGCAGCTGCAACTTTTCTCAGCTTATGTTTCCTTCCTCATTAATACTTTTGCCATCTTCTCCACACTCTGATGTTGCTTAGACACACATGTCTCAGTTTTAATTGGTAAAATGTTAGTGGTTATGTAACAGGAAAGATAGGTTGCCATACCTGAAGGGCCTATTTCTCAATTTTCCTCCTTTTGCAAGGTACCCCAGACCCTGTGCTGTAATCCTGGCTCTGAGTCAATGAAAGACACATTTATGTGTCCTGGTGCATTCCCCAAAAGGAGAGTTCTCATTAGTGGTCTATTTTTTTAAAGGTGCAAATAGTTATCCGTTGACTAATACCATATTCCATGCTGTTTTACTTT
The DNA here is from genome assembly GCF_037176765.1 of Anolis sagrei. Classification (NCBI taxonomy): domain Eukaryota; kingdom Metazoa; phylum Chordata; class Lepidosauria; order Squamata; family Anolidae; genus Anolis; species Anolis sagrei. The sequence goes on from NC_090023.1 coordinate 188,248,350, forward strand.
ATATGTGAAGTCTTGGCTCTGCCTTCTCCTCTCCTCTGCTTCAGTTCCCACTGTTTATAGGCTTTCCCAATAGTGTACTTACCTTCCCTTGTATTAGTTGTTGGGTGAAGCTTAAAATCCCCCCAGAGGCCAATCTTAGTTGGTCTATTCCTTTTCCTGTATAGAGCTCTCTTGCTGGATTCCTCCCTCCTTTCTACAGCAGAGCTACTGTGATATAGGCTTGGAATTGTCTGCTAATCCTAGGCCCAGACAATTCAAACAGGCATTCTTAGTGGCTGCATTTAGCAGTATTATTATACCAGCAGTCCAAAGGACAACAGAAGCTTTTGGCCAGCCTAAGCTTCACAGGAGAGAAGATTACGACAGTTTGTAAGCAACAATTTATAATCCATTACTTTACACCAGAGGCAAAAGACTTTCAAGGATTCCAGAAAAATTACTGCAACCAGCAAAATCTCCTTTTGTAATTATTGTTAACTTATGATAGTCCTGGGTGAAGTTAACCCTTTATTCCTTTTGTTCCTGTAAACTCATTTGGTTATCTTTTCACCTTGCTTCAAAGTGCCTCTGTCTGGTAAGGGTCTTAATCTTAAAAGAAGGTATCAGATAGCCCCCAAGTAAAGCCAGACAATATAGTTTTTCCAAAGACTTGGGTGTGGCATCACATTATAGCTTTGTAAGGATATAATTGATCCTGAAAGCAAATTGAAAGGACCTTGGCGCAGCTGGCTAAGAGACAGCTGCATTAAGATCACTACTGACCGAAAGGTCGTGAGTTCAAAGCCAGCTTGGGTCAGAGTGAGCTTCTGACCAATTTGTGTAGCTTGCTGTCGACCGTTGCAACCCAAAAGACAGTTGCATCTGTCAAGTAGGAAATTTAGGTACCACGTATGCAGGAAGGCTAATTTAACTAATTTACGACGCCATAAAAATCTCCAGCAAGCATGCAAAGAATGAGGAAGTACTTCATCAGTGTCACAAATGGATGGCGAAGCGACAGCTCCACGGGTGGCCAGAATAGCCTCATCAAAAGCTGGAATGTTAAGTAGCCTCAGTATGTCTGTCTATATATGTTGTGTGTCTATGGCATTGAATGTTTGCCATGTATATGTACATTGTAATCCACCCTGAATCCTCTGCATGGTGAGAAGGGTGGAATATAAATACTGTAAATAAATAAATAAATTGATATCATAATTCCTTTCTTGTATTGTAAAAGGCTTTCATGGAATCACTGGGGTGTTGTGTGGTTTCTGGGCTGTATGGCCGTGTTCTTATTGGCTATCTGTAAATTCAAAATGTGAAGGTCTAGAAAAGTCACTGTGAAGATGGACATGATAAGGATTATGAAGCACTTGACATATGGGATGGGAAGTATAAATGATAAATCATACTGAAAATTATCTGCTGTCAAGAAAGCTGGGAGAGGAAACACACTAGAAGCTCTAATGGAATATACCGAGGGGGTCTATTATATTTAGCTTTAAACAAAGATTGGAAATAAGAAGTCAGATGCCTTAAATCTTTAAGGCTGGGACTCCAATTTACAACAAAATGAAGGCTTATGAAAAATATATTGGGACCCCTTGACGTTTCTCTCAAATGGAAGTTGTAGAACTATCATTTATGTCTTCTCCTAAAGAGAATTCTACTGCTCTGTACAAAGATTTCAGCTGATTCAAACTGCAATCACTGCATTGATTAAGGCAGGGAGTGAGCACCAAGCTGTTTCCTCCTGCATTGCTTATTTGCACAACAGTCCTCATCAGTGAAAGGACTCAATTAGATTTCTCTCTGGGGATACTAGCAGTATATTGGAAAACAGAGAAGGTGCTCGAGATAGACTCTTTTGAAGGCCTGCTCAGAGGATATTCTTAGCAAAGTCTCATTGGTCGCCTATTCTCCACACCCCATTGCTGTTGTTTGTTGAAGCTTGACTCTCAATTGAGGTTTCATGTTGGCAGTGATAACACAACAGGTGTATCAACAGGATTATATGCAGCTTCCCCACAGAGCTCTGAAACTCAGACCTTGGGAAAGGGTTCTCCACTCCAAGGGAAGAGAGGAATCTGTAGAAAGGAGATGGTATACTAAGAAGAGGTATGTGATACAAATAGTGTTCCCCTAATGGCACAAGTAGTAGTCCCTTAGTATATAATCTCAATGGTACAAGTATAGATCTATGCCAGCAGTTCGATTAAGTAGCTCTACCTCTAGGTGACCATGGGAAACTTGCATTCTCTCAACCTCAGTGGAAGGCAAAGGTGGAAACAAAGACAGAACAACAATATTTACAATAATGTGAACATACATATCATTCAAAGGCCTCCTGGTGGTGCAGCGGGTTAAACCGCTGCTGAACTTGCTGATTGAAAGGTTAGCGGTTCAAATCTGGGTGAGCTCCCACTGTTAGCCCCAGCTTCTGCCAACCTAGCAGTTCGAAAACATGCAAATGTGAGTAGATCAATAGGTTCTGCTTCTGCAGGAAGGTAACAGAACTCCATACAGTCGTGACAGCACATGATCTTGGAGATGTCTATGGACAACACTGGCTCTTTGGCTTAGTAATGGAGATGAGCACCAATCCCCAGAGTCAGACACGCCTGGTCTCAATGTCAGGGGAAAACCTTTACCTTTACCTTATGATTTTATATGCAGTTTTGTGTGACACAAGGAATAAATAAACAAATGAGAGAGAAGAACCCACCTGGGTTGAGAGGTACCAGAGCAAGTTTGGCGTACACAGTTCTTCTCCCAGACTGGATTCTCCTTCTTTAATATTTATTCTGAGGAAACCAGACCCATCAGATCCAGACTCATGAGTCTCTTGACAGGTAGAGTATGGGCTCCCAATATCTCCCCACAGAAACTTTAAGGGAATATCCCTTTGTAATTGGTCTGCTACTCAGGAGATTGGACAACAAGCAAAAAGATACTAAAAAGATACTCACTCATGCTTTCCCCTCTCAATGTGATGAAGTCATAGGTAACTTTTCCAACTATCCTGATTTACCAGAAAAAGTCCCAAATAATTCTCTGTTGCGCCATTTTTCGGTGCTTTTAAAATATACTGGTTTCTCTTGCCTCCTCCTTTCCTGTTTTGTCATCAGTTTAATTCAATTGCTGGAAATTAAGTCAAAGTGCACTTAATTAATTTAGCAAAGAGAGGATACGAGGTGGGAAAGCCATGCCCTTCTTTATAGGTTTAAGCAAAGCAAACTGCTGCACCTTCTCCTGACTTGTGTGTGCTTCCCCATTAGCAAAGTTTGCCATCACAACTACACCCTGATGTCACTTAGATTCTGATTGTCCTAGTTTTCATCTACAAAATGCTGGATGGTATGCAGTGTCAGCTCTGACTTGAGTTCTTGTAGTTAGACTAGTTTTGGATCATGGGCAAGTCCCCATTTCACCGCAAAGCTCATTGAACCAACAGTGCAGAAATCATTGCTGTATCAGGCCACCTCAGGTCAGGCACACTACTGGGATGCAATGCTCTGGAAAAGACTGTTTATTGGCTGGTGAAACCAAATTAAATGACTTTGATTCCTGTCAGCCAAGGAGCTCTTCACTTGTGAGATGGGTTACACAGTTCACATCCAGAGAGTACTATGTTTAGGTTCAATGTATGAAATATACTTTTTACATTAAAGTGAAAAAGTTGCTTTTCTGCTGGCAACACTTGTTTCTACAATTGTTTCCCCCATGGCAAGGAAACTAGTCCAATGTGGGCTAGGGAAAACTACGATGAGGTGGATCAGTAATTGGTTAAATGGACGAACCCAGAGGGTGCTCACCAATGCTTCCTTTTCATCTTGGAAAGAAGTGACAAGTGGAGTGCCGCAGGATTCTGTCCTGGGCCCGGTCCTGTTCAACATCTTTATTAATGACTTAGATGAAGGGTTAGAAGGCAGGATCATCAAGTTTGCAGACGACACCAAATTGGGAGGGATAGCCAATACTCCAGAGGACAGGAGCAGGATTCAAAACGATCTTGACAGATTAGAGAGATGGGCCAAAACTAACAAAATGAAGTTCAACAGTGACAAATGCAAGATACCCCACTTTGGCAGGAAAGACGAAATGCAAAGATATAGAATGGGGGACAATGCCTGGCTCGAGAGCAGTATGTGTGAAAAAGATCTTGGAGTCCTCGTGGACAACAAGTTAAACATGAGCCAACAATGTGATGTGGCAGCAAAAAAAGCCAATGGGATTTTGGCCTGCATCAATAGGAGCATCGTGTCTAGATCAGAGGTCCTCAAACTAAGGCCCAGGGGCCAGATACGGCCCTCCAAGGTCATTTGCCCGGCCCTCGCTCAGTCTGAAATGACTTGAAAGCACACAACAACAACAACAACAACAACAATCCTATCTCATCAACCAAAATCAGGCCCACATTTCCCATTGAAATACTAATAAGTTTATATTTGTTAAAATTGTTCTTCATTTTAATTATTGTATTGTTTTTACGTGTTTTTTGTACTGCAAATAAGATATGTGCAGTGTGCATAGGAATTCATTCTTTTTTTTCCTTTCAAATTATAATCCGGCCCTCCAACAGTTTGAGGGACTGTGACTTGGCCCTCTGTTTAAAAAGGTTTGAGGACCCCTGGTCTAGATCTAGGGAAGTAATGCTACCCCTCTATTCTGCTTTGGTTAGACCACACCTGGAATAGTGTGTCCAATTCTGGGCACCACAATTCAAGAGAAATATTGACAAGCTGGAATGTGTCCAGAGGAGGGCGACTAAAATGATCAAGGGTCTGGAGAACAAGCCCTATGAGGAGCGGCTTAAGGAGCTGGGCATGTTTAGCCTGAAGAAGAGAAGGCTGAGAAGAGATATGATAGCCATGTATAAATATGTGAGAGGAAGCCACAGGGAGGAGGGAGCAAGCTTGTTTTCTGCTTCCCTGGAGACTAGGATATGAAACAATGGCTTCAAACTACAAGAAAGGAGATTCCATCTGAACATAAGGAAGAACTTCCTGACTGTGAGAGCCGTTCAGCAGTGGAACTCTCTGCCCCGGAGTGTGGTGGAGGCTCCTTCTTTGGAAGCTTTTAAACAGAGGCTGGATGGCCATCTGTCAGGGGTGATTTGAATGCAATATTCCTGCTTCTTGGCAGGGGGTTGAACTGGATGGCCCATGAGGTCTCTTTCAACTCTTTGATTCTATGATTCTATAATATACCTGAAGATCACATTGTGAACATGTAAACATTGTCCTATTTTGTCCCAGTCAGTATTTCTGAACCTTCGCAGATTCTGAGCCCTTTCAAGCTTATTCTACCTTGTGCCACAGTCAACCTTTCAATGACCATCACTTTAGCAAACACACATACAGAATATTCTCATGTTTCCTCTATGTATGCATCTCACTGTGGTGCATATTCAAACATTTCTAAGCATAGACCTTAGAAAAAGCCTAGAAAAAAAAGTGAGATTATACTCATAAAACTAGCCAACCAGGGAAGCATTATTCTGGAAGGAAATTTCTGGGATGTTAACATCCTCTGTGAAGCTTAGCATTACAGTTTTTGTAACCAAGACCCTGTTGCCTGAAAGAAAATCCCTCTTGCTTTTTCTGTTTCAGGAACCATTCTGTCCCTGCCATTCCATGTTTTGTTTTGTTTTTTGTTTTTTTGTCTTTCTAATGTATAAGGGCCCTAACACACTATACTGCTATACTGCTATATCCCACTTTGAGTGCCGTGGCAGCATTGTATGTAATCCTGAGATTGGCACTGTATGGAGGTGCATTTTGTATTCTCAGTCAGAGAGCTCTGTGGCCTCATTGACTACAACTCCCATAACAGTTAAATTAGAATATAGCACTAAAACAGTATAGTATGATAGAGTCTTAGAACCCTTCTAAGGTAATTGTAAAAGTTTCTCCTGACATTAAGTTTAGTTGTGTACTACTCTGGGGGGTGGTGCTCATCTCCATTTTTAAGCCGAAGAGCCGACATTGTCTGTAGACACGTCCAATGTCATGTGGCTGGCATGACTGCATGGAGTGCCATTACCTTCCTGCAGAAGCGATACCTATTGATCTATCCATACTTGGATGTTTTCAAACTACTAGGTTGGTAGAAGCTGGGCCTAACAGTGGGAACTCACCCCACTCCCCTGATTTGAACCACCAACTTTTCCATCAGCAATTTCATCAGCTCAGTGGCTTATCCTGCTGCACCACCAGGGGGCCATTATAGACCCCTTCTACACTGTCCTTAATCCCAGGATCTGATCCCAGATTATCTGTTGGATTATATGAGTTTACACTGCTAGATTATCTGGGATCAGACCCTGGGATATAGGGCAGTGCAGTGTAGTTTCAGCCTTAAATGCATAATACTAGAGATGTGAATTTTCATATAATTAATTTTCTCATAAAAGAACAAATGTTTTTTCCCCTCCACTCTGGCCATTATTATGAATGGCCATTATTATTGACTTGTGAGATTTTTACATAAACACATTTCCATTTTTTCACATTTTAGGATTCTTCTCTCAAAAATATTTGTTATGTAGAAAAAAGGAATTACTTGGGCATAGTAGCAATTTTCTCTCTTGCAAAAAAAAATAGTGCAAACAAATTGATATTTTTGTTCAAGAAATTGAGTATTTTATATATAATACTTTTTTGGTGTAAAACTATTGCTTTATGTATAAATCCTTTTGTTTTCAGGAACAAATTTCATGAGGTTCACTGTTTTTCTGATACAGAAGTTCATCACATGAAGAGGCAAATTGCAATTACAGAATGACAACAGGTTTTGTTTTTTTTTTGCCTTGGACCTATTATATTATATGATCTTGTCCCACCATGAGATGGTTGAAAGGCACTTCTGGTTTTTTTAAAGAGATTATGTTTGTAAAAGAAATGCTTTCCAGGTGGGAAAGGAACGATATCACATTGCCCAAAGCAAAGTCACAATTGTCCTGCTGTAATTGCAATTTGCCTGCCTCGTGTGATAAATTCCATTGTGTCTTCCTGTGCTGAGATACCCTTTTCTTGTTGAAAATGAGACATTTTTCAAATATCTTTGCATTCCTGTATCATACCGGAGCCCCTAGTGATGCAGTGGGTTAAAGCACTGAGCAGCTGAACTTGCTAAGCAAAAGGTCACAGCTTCGAATCTGAGGAGCGGTGTGAGCTCTTGCTGTTAGCCCCAACTTCTGCCAACCTAGCAGTTAGAAAACATTCAAGTGTGAGTAGACCAATAGGTACCGCTCTGGAGGGAAGGTAAGGGTGCTACATTCAGTTATGCTGGCCACATGACCTTGGAGGTGTCTACGGACAATGCCGGCTCTTTGGCTTAGAAATGGAGATGAGCACCAACCCCCAGAGTTGGATACAACTGAGCTTAATGTCAGGAGAGAAGCTTTACCTTTACCTGTCGTGCCACACCTGAAGGACTCTACAGCACAGTACTCTCCTTAGCTAAGAGTGGCAATTCTGAGGAATATTTGGCCTTCTGGATATTTTGGATTACAACTTTCACAACAATTATTTTAGACCATCTGGATGGAACTGATGGAAGATCTAGACCAAAACATCTGGATTGCCAAAGATTCCCAGTCCTGGCCCATGCACCCAATTGACAACTTTAGATTTCAAGCTCAAAGAGCTATGATATTAAATAATAAAACATGAGTATTCCACATGTTCACTCGGGCTTATCTTACATCAAGATATTCCATTTCTTCTTGGGTCATAAAAATATCATAATTCTGTGAACACTGTCTTAATGAAAACATTTCCTTTCTCTATAATGAAGCCTGCTATGGTGTCCTTGAAGTTAAACAAGAGTCCTGGTGGCTTTATTAGTTGACGGTGCAAAAATTATGAAGGTTTGACAATGTTCCGTCTAAAAAACACTTTACGTTGCAGTATCCTGAAATCTGCAGTGAAAGGAATATGAGGCTTTTAACTACTACCGTCAGCTGCTTAGTTAAAAATACCTAGCAGACTGTTTTCTTTCCTGAGAGTCAGTTATGTGCCGTGAAGTTAGCTATGAAATATAGACTTGCATCCCGGAAGAACATTATAGTAATGTGCCAATAAACTGTGATTCTGTCGTCTTGATTTGATTTTCTTTCCACAGCACTGTATTTCTCAAATGAAGATTGCCTAAAGGTTTCTGAAAGATTAGACCTCTCCCTTAGGTTTCCCTTTACTCCTAAAAAGGAGGCATTTTAAGTGTTAAGAGCCTAGGGTCAAAAAAATCTGGGAGAATGTGTGTGCTTTATAGATATTAGTAAAAATCTTTAGTGCAGTAGTAATAAAAATGGAAGTTAAAAATTGTATTTTGTTCTCGCCCTGCAATACGAACCACGGATTCTAATTAACTTAATGTCGGAGCCGAAGGCAAAATTCTCATATGTGCCACTTCCATCTTAAAGGTCTTTAAAATTATAGTATGAAATATAGGTTGCATTATTCTTCTAACATGCTATACTTATCATTTGCATATTCCAGAATCTCACTCTGAGTTTTCATAGTCAGTCTTCATATTGTTGCAGCCTATAAAAGTGGAAGACAAAGAGCTGTGCTTTATTAGCACATTCCTCTTTGTACATATATGTGTTTGTTAGCCAGCAGTGTGTTTTCCTGCATCTGTGAAGATTTTATACTCATTTGTTTTCAGCATATGTGAAGACAGAATATTTACTCCAAAATAAATGTGGCTAACTCTTTCATCCATGGACTGATTTCAAATATATGCGACTGGCAACATAGATGTACCACTGTTGGGAAGTTGGATATGTGGATCTGTTTAAGAGCTGGCCATTTTTTCTGCATATGATCAGTTGCAAAAGATCCTGTCAACTCAATCCACACTTTGATGTGCCTTTTTCATTGTATCAACGGAAACTATTTATGTTTCATAGATTAAATTTATCTCCATTGTTCCAATTTGGAATGATGATGATGATGATGATGATGATGATGATGATGATGTCATCACAAGCCAGTAAAGGTGGTCCCAGTGGTGATCGGCTCACTGGGTGCAGTGCCTAAAGACCTTGGTCTGCACTTAAACATAATCGGCACTGACAAAATTACCATCTGTCAGCTGCAAAAGGCCACCTTACTGGTATCTGCACACGCTTGGGAAATGTCCGACGTGTGATCCAATACAACAGCCAGCAGAGTGATCTTGTCTGTTGTGGACTCACCTTGTTGTGTTTCAAATAATAATAATAATGCCATTAGAACAAACGTCATCAAAGCCAGCATTGAAAAGTTGATCCCAACGACAGATCCCAAGTGTAGACTCTGCAAGGAAGCAGATGAAACAATAGATCAAGAAGATCGTGCAGACAGACTACAAGCAGAGGCATAACATCGTTGCTGAGATATTCATTGGAACTTGTGCCACAAATGCCATCTGCCTGCAACAAAGAACTGGTGGGATCACAAGCCTGCAAAAGTTACAGGAAACGAACACATCAAACTTTTCTGGGACTTCCGAATTCAGACTGACAGAGTTACGGAGCACAATACTCCTGACCACATGATTGTGTTAAAAAACAAAGTATGGATCGTCAATGTTGCAATCCCAGGTGACAGCAGGCTTGAAGAGAAACAACTGGAAAAGCTGACACGATATGAGGATTTAAAGATTGAACTGCAAAGACTCTGGCACAAGTCAGTCAAGGTGGTCCCAGTGGTGATTGACACACTGGGTGCAGTGCCTAAAGTTCTTGGCCTGCACTTAAACACAATTGGCACTGACAAAATTATCACCTGCCAGCTGCAAAAGGCCATCTTACTGGGATCTGCTCGCATTATTCACCGATACATCACACAGTCCTAGACACTTGGGAAATGTCCAACGTGTGATTCAATACAATAGCCAGCAGAGTGTCTGCTGTGGACTCATCTTGTTGTGTTTCAGATAATGATAATAACAACAATACTTTTGTTATCCACCTCTCCTTGTGATGAGTTACAGAATTAAAACCAATCTGTAATTATATGATATTAAAGCTCCAATTTGGAGGCCGCGGTGGTGCAGCAGGTTAAACCACTAAGCTGCAGAATTTGCTGACCAGAAAGTTGGGAAGTGTCCTAGACAGTTGGGAAGTGTCCAACGTGTGATTCAATACAATAGCCAGCAGAGTGATCTTGTTTGCTGTGGACTCATCTTGTTGTGTTTCAAATAATAACAATAACAATAATAACAACAATTTTATATTCTGCTCTAGCTCCCCAATGGGACTTAGGAAGGATTCCAAACAAACAAAAATGGCAAACATTCAGTGCCTTACTGATTAATTCCTCAAAAGTTATATTTTAAAAAATAAAGAGGTTTACAATTCAGTGAAAACACTGGAAGCCATAGTTAGGAAAATAAGAAACAAACATGAGCAAACAAAGTTTTCAGAGTGAGGTGCACAGTTCATCTAATTAATTAAAATAGCCAAGCCCATTTGTTTTGCCCTGCAGGTCAGAATCTTTAGCCATATTTGTCCAGACTTTCACTATATATCACCACAGTTTTGAATGCATGTGGAATTTTTGCTGAGTTAATGAACAATAAAGCCGATATGGTATTTTTGCTGAGTTAATGAACAATGAAGGTAGAAAACAAAGAATCTTAATATTGTCTCTCTTTGTCTTTTTGTATTTTATATGACAGATTAACTTCTTTGAAGGTCTTTCCATCTGAACATGGGAACCCACTGGGTTATCTTGTATTGGCATTGCTAAGTTGGACACATCACAGAGTTTTCTGGGCTGAGACTGTATGTCTTCTCATGGTCACACAGTATTTTTCCATACCTGAGTGGGGATTTGATCCCTGGTCTTCAGAGTTGTAACTCAACTTTCAAATCACTATACCATGCTGGCTTTAGGTACACTTTTTATGACAAGTAGATTGGCCAGATTGGGTGTAAATGCAGCTTTTATCACTTCAAGCCTGAAAAGATTAAGAAGCAGAATGAGGTATCACAAAATTCCATGAAAACAGGTGAAGATACAAGTTTTCCCTTACATTTCAGCTTCAGACATTCAGGTACAACAATGCTCTTCCCTTCCTGGTGGAGAGCATTAGAAGGGAGTAGAGAAGTGCCGAACTTGGTTCCTAACCTATCATTGCATCTACATGCCCTCTTCATCAGATTCTTCTAAATCTGTTACAAGTTACAAGAGCCCATATTGTATCCAAGCTGACAACCCTATTATTTTCAGTTATTTATGCTTGAGCAGCCCTTAACAATAGTTGTTCTTTATGTAGCCCACTGTCATTCTCATTTGAGAAAATTGAAAGTTATAACTATTATTATAAAGTGTCTGTCTAACCTTAAGATAATTATACCCATCAGGTATTTATGGCCTATGACTTTCAAGCTATTTAAGAAGGGAAATTCTGTTGGGGAAGTTCTTCTTCTTATATGCGATATCCTTGAAATTGTGCAGAACTTCTCCTTATAGCTAGGGACAGGTAAATTTGTCACGGTTAATATCAACACGATTAATAAATAAATAAAATTGGCACAGTATTCGAAGGGCTAATTCCCCCTGTACCTAGAGCAATGGTTCCCAACCTTTATTCTATGTGTTTTCTTATATAGATAGATAGATAGATAGATAGATAGAGATAGATAGATAGATGAAAACACACACACACGTATATAAGAAAGCACACGCGCACACACACACACAATACATACCGTTCCCACCACCAACATGAGGATTGTTTTCTTTTACATATTCATTTCTTTTTGAGACAATCTTTATATCTTTATCTTTATACATTTCCATCGTATATACTATACAACATTTGTATCTTATTTCTTACGGCTTGATCTATTATTCTTTGTGTTTTTGACATCAATTTTATTTATTTATTTATTTATTTATTTACAGTATTTATATTCTGCCCTTCTCACCCTGCAGAGGACTCAGGGTGGATTACAATGTACATCTACATGGCAAACATGGCAAACATTCAATGCCATAGATACACAACATATATAGACAGAGGCTACTTAACATTCCAGCTTTTTTTGATGAGGGCATTCTTGCCACTAGGGGAGCTGTCGCTTCACCATCCATTTGTGACACTGATGAAGTACTTCCTCATTCTTTCCATGCTTGCTGGAGATTTTTTTATGGCATTGTAAATTAAATTATACTCCCCGCATACGCGGAACCTAAATTTCCTACTTTACAGATGCAACTGTCTTTCGGGCTGCAAAGGTCAACAACAAGCTCACTCTGACCCGGGCAGGTTTCAAACTCTTGACCTTCGGTCAGTAGTGATCTTAATGCAGCTGACTCCCAGCGAGCTGTGCCAGAGTCCCGGTGCTCCATAAGAGGCCTCCACCAGATTGCCCAATAGTCAGCAATACTGGAAATGGAAGTTTAAAACACCTAGAGGACAAAAGTTTGGTTACTTGATTATTGCCGTACTTGTTTACTTAATATTTTGACAATCTGTACAACCATATTGTGGAAAGATTTTTAAAAAACTGAATTCATCAGATATGAGTCTATTAATCCAGGGCAGAACAGAATATTGAAGCATTTTTGAAGTTTTCATGTTGTTTAGCACCTGGGAAAACATACGGATCTAATCAGTACTTAATCCTCACCCCCAACCTGCTGTTTCCATAGAATGTGTGTGGAATTCAACTATTTCTAGGTATCAATTGAAAATTCATTTCACTGTAAACCCTTAACTTGGTTATATAACAGCTTTCTTGTGGCTGTAGACAGGTCTCTTGATGATGTTCCCAGAAATGCGTTTTTATAATCCCACAAAGAATACCATGACTTCTCTTTGTTTATACTACCCTAATTATATTCCACACATAGACTTCAGTTGTTCATTTCTCTGCCACTGCCACTGCTCCTGTCTATAGAGGGCTGGTGTTGATATTTGAGCTCTTCCAATCATTCTTGTGTATCTCCTGTGGCTGACCCAGATTCTTTTCCTGTGATTCCCTGAAGGCTTCTTCTGAGCATTTTCCAGACACTTCATGAAAAGATAAAAATTTCTTAGGGAGGGTATATCAATGTCTGGGGAGAAAGGAAAATATCTGTTAATTTGGTATTTCACATATTAGCATATTTTAGATATTAAAATGTGTTGAGAGTTAGTGGAGTAGCAGTTTGAGCACTGGACTAGCTTTCTGGAGAACAGGGTCCAAATCCAAACCTGGCAATGAAAATCCACTGGGTAATCTTTGGCAAGTCACACTCTCAGCCTCAGAAGACGACAATGGAAAACTTCCTTGAAACAGATTGTTTAGAAGAGGATCCCCTTAGGGTTGATGTAACTTGGAAATGATTTGAAGGCATTAAACAACAATATTAACCCTTTTCCTTTCTTGCTTCCAAATTCCAATTTCCCTCCCATTGCTCAGGCGGTGCTTCAATTGTGTTTTTCCTGCATGGAAGAAGGGAATTGAACTGGATGGCCACTGAGGTTTCTATTATTATTATTATTATTATTATTAGGTTCTTAAGGCAAAGGTGTTCCCCATCACTTTGTATGGAGCTGAAATATGGGGTGAGCAAGACCCTTTATTGGTAAAGAGATTCCAACTGCGCCACCTGAAAATTGGCTTGGGTGTGGAGAGATCATCCCTGTCAGCTGCAGTGAGAGCAGAGATGAGAGTACCCCCAATTTCCACTGTATTCCTGACGAGGCAGGTCAGTTGGTGGTACAAAATAAAACAAATGCAACCACACAGACTCCCAGCCATATGCCTTCTAGAACAAGAAAACCACAAAGAGTGGTCATCTTGGCTTAGCAGATTTGGTCACACAGTCAGTAGGTTAGGTTTTGCCCCCCACGAGTTAATAAATTTTGGGCCAAATGTATGCTCAATTGTATATCAAAGAGTTCTCGACATTGCTGCACAAAATGATCTAATGATCATAGTGTAAGCTAGAGCCACTCCATACCTGGCCAAATTTAAATGTAACGTGGGCATGGAAACTTACCTCTCTTTTATACTTCCACTGTATATTAGAAAACTTTTTACCCGGGCTAGATTTGAGCAGCTCGACATTAAGTCCAAGTTGGGACGACATCAGAATATTCCCTACACGAGGAGAACCTGTGGGTGTCGTGAGGTAGATGCAGAAGTGGAGGACTCAGAACATTTTTTCTTAAAATGTCTGTACTACAATAGGATCCGGTCTTACTACCTAGAGCCTCTGCTGGAGAATCATACTTATTTAGAGAATAAGGAGAAATTGCACATCCTCCTACAGGGTTCAGATAAAAACTCTATTTTAAAATTGACCCTTTTTACACAAAAAGCACTGGCCATCCGCGAGAAGATGGAAGCAGAGGGAGGTGACCTTGCTACCATCAACAAAATTCAAACTTAAAAAACTTAATATGGACATGCCACTAGTTTTACCTACCCGCGCCCCTGCCCAAACCCTACTTTAAGGAATGAATTAATTTTTAATCTTTTAATTTTTTATCTTGTAGTTGCACAATCATTTAGGAGTGGGTTGACAGGCCAGTAGGCCGGGATGCCTTGTATTCATATATGGTTTTACTGTATGTATGGGCAAGTGTGTATGTTTTGTATGTTTTGCATGTTTTGATATGGTCAAAATTGACTAATCAATAAAGAATTGTTGTTGTTGTTTTTGTTGTTGTTGTTGTTATTATTATTATTATCAGGCATGTAGCCGGGGGGGCTTGAGGGGCTTCAGCCCGCCCCCCGCCCCATGAAATTCTCATGGTGGTTCACGAAAAGGCCTTACTGGTGCATTATTTAAACTGTTATGTTTATTCATATAATGATCTGATCATCATAATCAATATATCCCATATGCATGGGGGTATTGGGGTAATGATACAAAAGGTTTGCTAGGCTAGACCCTCTTTCACTCAGACTCAGCCCCCCCGAAACTCAGCCCCCCCTGAAACCCCCCCTGAAAATTTTTTAGCCCCCCCCCCCCCCCAAAATGAAATCCTGGCTACAGGCCTGATTATTATTTACAAAGACTGGGTAGCCATCTGTTGGGAATGCTTTCATTGTGCATTTCCTGCATGTAAGAATGGGGTTGGACTGGACAACCCTGGGGGTCTTCCAGCAAAATACTGTTAATGATAATCATCATCATCATCATCATCATCTTTATTTATACCCTGCCACCATCTCCCCAATGGGGACTCGGAGCAGCTTACATGGGGCCAAGCCCGGACAACATGTTACAGCAAAATAAAACCAGAACATAAATAACAAGCAACATCATCAAAATTACATAGAAAAAAAGTATAAGCACAGTAACAAAATAACATTCCAATAAACACAATCATGATAACAGTGGGCAGGCCACATGTACAGGATAAAATGATTAAAAAAAACTCTAATGAGACAAAAATAGGAGCAGGTTATTTGCAGGGAGTTCATAAAAACACAGGGTTGTGGAACTAAATTTCCCATTTGGAGGGCATGTACTTCAGTGGCAGAATATAATAATAATAATAATTATTATTATTATTATTATTATTATTATTATCTTTATTTATACCCCACTACCATCTCCCCAAGGGACTCGGGAAGCATTGAGGGGAGTTTGTGTTGGTTAAAACTGATCTTCATTTTAAATTTTGTATTGTTCTTTTTTTTTCATTTTTCTTTTTGCATTACAGACGAGATAAGTGCAGTATAAATAGGAATTGGCTCATGTTTTTTTTTTCAATTGGTTCACACAAACACTCTCCATCCATCTCCCACTGGCTTGGCCCATCTGTCAAATTTTAAAGCACAGTGTGCCAAAAAGTTTGTCCATGTTGACATGCACTATTACTTTGGATAGTTAACATTCATGTGTGAATGCCCACTTGACCAAATTTGAAACATGGGCATGGTACTTTATGTATGTGCATTGAGTCTGGCTATACTATGAAGTTCCCTTGAATTCAGTGTGAGTTACTCTTGAGTACTATGCACAAGATAGTTTTTTTCCAATTAAACTTCTGCTTTCGCTGTCTTATTTCCTACTCTAAGCCCTTGGAATATTATGAGATTTAAAGAAATCTCAATAAATAATAGGGAAGAAGAGTACAAATCTTAGCTTTCCAGAAGAAGGTTTTTTTCCTGTTTGTTTTTACTGGCAATTATGCAGAACAAGGAAATTATAGAGTATTTCTTATTTCCATTTGTTTTCTGTGGATGGACTTTTTTCTAATGGTGATACTTCTATGGTATTGCCTCATTTTGATTTTTTGTATTCCATCTTTGAGACTTCTGTGGAAAGAAGCTATAAAATATTTCAGCAGTAGTAGCAAATGTTTTTGGTTTTTTGTCTTTATTGTCTGAACTTCAACATTCTTCAATATGCATGGCAGTTTTGCATGTGGAACTTGGTTTACACCATCATCAGGTCAATACAACTATATATGTTGCCCACATAATGCAACTTATACCATTGTATATCACTAACAAATGTTGGCCAGAAAGTTTTTGTTTTATGTGTTGTCGAAGGCTTTCATGACCAGAATCACTGGGTTGCTGTGAGTTTTCCAGGCTGTATGGCCATGTTCCAGAAGCATTCTCTCCTCACATTTCACCAACATCTATGGCAGGCATCCTCAACGGTTGTGAAGTCTGTTGGAATATTCAATGCTAATCGAGATGGCCAATTGCAACATTCACACTTGCCTCAAACAGTTCTTTCTCCCACCCTGGACATTCCACAGATATATAAACCCCACTTGCCTAGTTTCCAACAACCTCACAACCTCTGAGGATGCCTGCCATAGATGTGGGCGAAACGTCAGGAGAGAATGCTTCTGGAACATGGCCATACAGCCCGAATACTCACAGCAACCCAGTGTTTTTGTTTTCCTTCTCCTCTTCTGTGCTCGCACACACTAAACTTTCTCTCCCTTTAAAAATTCTACTCTACTTATTGTGGCAAGAATTGTATTTGCCAACAATTGGAGACAAAAGGAGATTCCTAAAAAAGAGGACTGGTTAAAGAAAGTTTTGGAGGTAATGAACATGGACAAGTTTACTTATTGGATTACTCCCAACCAAGGACTTCAAAAAAAAAAAAGAAAGAAGAAGAACTGAGACCTGGTTAAGAACTACCTAAAGAAATTAAAGATAGATTTAACCATATGACTAAATAAACACTCACAAGAAGATTAAAAATCACAGGGATGTTAGACCAGTTTTGCATTTTGCCCCTTCGGGAGACTAACTACTACGATTCCACAACCACCGAAGAATAGAAGGAAGTCAAACCATTTATGTATTATGTATTGCCCTCTTTTTTTCTATTTTTTATTTATTATCATGCTATTGTCGAAGGCTCTCATGGCTGGAATCACTAGGTTCTTGTGGGTTTTTTCGGGCTATAGGGCCATGTTCTAGAGGCATTTCTCCTGATGTTTCGCCTGCATCTATGGCAAGCATCCTCAGAGGTAGTGAGGTCTGTTGGAATTAGGACAATGGGTTTCCACAGATATATAAACCCATTGTCCTAATTCCAACAGACCTCACTACCTCTGAGGATGCTTGCCATAGATGCAGGCGAAACGTCAGGAGAAATGCCTCTAGAACATGGCCCTATAGCCCGAAAAAACCCACAAGAACTTATTATCATACTTATTTTTATTATTATTATTTTCAGTGTTGTTGCCCTCCCGAATCTCTCTTTTTTTCTAGCTTTCTTATTCAATAATTGTTCTCAGTCTTTCAATGTTCCATTCTTTACTCACTTATGATATAATCCAATAAAAAGCTAATTTAAAAATTATACTCTATGAGGGCTGGGAAATTCCACTGATCTCTACCAAAAACACACATACCAAATCAGCATGAGGGATGAGACATTTTCTAATGTTACACCATTAAGCTGTATTTCTGGCATTGGAGAGGGATTGGCTGGTGACTGCTGGAAGAGCACTTTGGTTTTCTCGATGTTTTATGACAGGCTGAGCTTCTCATATGCTTCTGCGAAGATGTTAAGAGTGGCTTGTAGGTCTTCTTCTGAATGTGCACAGACGGCATTATCATCAGCATACTGCAGTTCTATAACAGATGTTGTTGTAAACTTGGTTTTGGCTTTCAGTCTGCTACCTTGGCAGCCACTTCTCCACAAAAGTCAACATTGACACCAAAATACAACACCGCCTGAGCTCTGCGAGAGCAGCATTTTTCCGAATGAAGCAGAGAGTGTTTGAGGACCGGGACATCCGTAGGGATACCAAGGTGCTTGTTTATAAAGCTATTGTCCTCCCAACCCTGCTATACGCCTGTGAGACATGGACAGCTACAGACGTCACATGCAACTCCTGGAACGATTCCATCAGCACTGCCTCTGAAAAATCCTGCAAATCTCTTGGAATACAAGCGGACAAATGTCAGTGTGCTGTAAGAAGCAAAGACCACCAGCATTGAAGCGATGGTCCTCCGCCATCAACTCCGCTGGACCGGCCATGTTATCCAGATGACCGACCACAGTCACCCAAAGCTGTTGCTCTATTCCGAACTCAAGAATGGAAAATGGAATGTTGGTGTGCAGGAGAAGAGATTTAAAGATGGGCTCAAAGCCAACCTTAAAACTGTGGTATAGACACTGAGAACTGGGAAGCCCTTGCTGTACCTATCAAATTGGGGTTCCAGACATTCAACCCCTTCTGTGGAAGTTGCGCCCCTTCGTCCAAGGAGGAAAAACCCAACAGAAACAAACTGTCTATTAGCAAAGAAATATTTATATGTAGGTATTTACAAATAAAGCAAAGTCCTTGGAATATTCAGCTGCTTCCACATGATGGCTTGTAAACACAAAGTCTTTATCTCCAGATAAGACACCACAGTCTTGCTCTTCAGATGTTGTAGCAATAATACACCTCTGGCAGCTCCAGCCTTGGGCTGCAAACTTTCTCTCCAATCTTCAACCTTTCTACAACCTATTTCCAGCCTCTCTCCAACCTCGAGTAACACAATGTACTTAGTCTCTATTAGTAGTACTTCAACTCCCACAGGTGGCTTGATTGTTGCTGGCCATACAATGATTGGACATGATTCTTACAATCACTTACCCATTTTTCACTTAAGAAATGACCTAAAAAATATAAAACTCTGACAGCCCTGGCCCTTGAGCGTTCTAGCTGGAGGTCAGCTGTGACC
Organism: Anolis sagrei; assembly: GCF_037176765.1. Classification (NCBI taxonomy): domain Eukaryota; kingdom Metazoa; phylum Chordata; class Lepidosauria; order Squamata; family Anolidae; genus Anolis; species Anolis sagrei. Next base: position 188,267,482 of record NC_090023.1, read on the forward strand.
AGCAGTGCTGTAGAATTTGAAGAGGCATGAATGGAGGGCGAAAGAGAAAAACGTGCCAAGAGGAAGGAGCGTCAAGCTAACCCCCTCAATAGCCAGAATTCTAAAATCTTGCCAAACTATCACCCATCTCCTAGATATTTACCAAAAGATCCTGATCTACTTTTCCCCACCCTGCCTTAGAAAGGGATATAATATTTCTTTCCTATCTTTCCAATAAAAAGAAAGAAACAGCAGACATGTACCCTCAGGGGCAGCTCAACCCATTACGCAAAGTAAGCATTTGCAGTATAGCTGATTTTACCAAGGGGCGCTCTTGAAGCGCTCTTGGGGGAAAATAGACCTTGACATATGCGAGTTGTAGTTACTGGGATGTATAGTTCACCTACAATCAAAGGGCATTCTGAACTCCACCAATGATGGAATTGAACCAAATATGGCACACAGAACTCCCACGACGAACAGAAAATATATATCAGTGATTGGTTGGGGGTGGGGATGGGGGCGCCAAAATATTGTTTGCTTACCATTGAAAATTACCTAGGGCCGCCTCTGTGTACCCTCACTATTTTTCATAATTTTTGATCATTTTGTCTCCCTTGTAGATGAACTTTTAGTATCTCTCTGGTCTTTATTTCTGGGTCATGACCCTGAAATTTTCTTGAGGCAAAACATCTCGTTTTGAAAAATTTATCTCCCCACTCTCACAAATTAATTCAAAACATCAGGACTCCTTTTCTTATGTATTAATTTTAAATTTAGTCTGCTTCTGTTGTTTCTCCCCATGCTTGCAAAATGATGCTTTTCTCCTTGCTTTGCAACCCCAGCCGAGCCTATCAGATCCTCCCTTTGCTGTTTACAGCTTCAGTGTTATTAAATCTTTGGGGAACGAGAATTCCAATTTAGGTTTTTGTAAATGGTCCAAAAACAGGAGGAAGGGAGCTGAGAGCAGTATAGCAAGAATGCTAATAGAAAGGCAAATTAAATGGCACGTCAGATTAATAAAACTGCCAGGCTTCATTCTGCAAGAGCATACCTTCTGTGTTGATGTGGAAGGTTATGGTTTCGTTTCTGTGCTTGGCAAAACAATGGCAAGAAGGTGCAGCTGTCTGTTGAAGGCTTTCTGACTATTGCTGTTTAATACTGCAGCAAACCATTACATTATGAAACCCTCATTAAAATGACTTAGTGGTGATTCACGCTTACATGTTCATCACTCTATGCCTCATTACTTGATTACTCAACAGTTGAAGAGCCACAGCTGAATGTGTGAACTTGATGTTTTATCACTTGATTACACATTCAAAAAGCATAGAAGGAGAGGGATCATAAAATACCTTTTGGACCTATTTAAATGGGTCCTGTGCTTACAGAGCATGAGACATAATTGTGCAGGAGCGTTGTGGGAAGTGCACTGCAAATGAGCAGTGATGGGCACCAGAGACAGCAGTGTTGATGGACAAACCTTGACCACATTTGGATATGTAGCACCAGCTTGATAGCCTTCCATACAAGGTGCTAAAGCATAGGCTAGACATCTATATAAATGTGCATTCTGAACCACACAAACAATAGAATTGGGGAAAACTTCCCACACAGAACCTCCATGACCAACAGAAAATACTTAAGGCCATCCAATCCAACTCCTTTCACCAGGGCAAGAAAACATAACCAATGCCCTCCTGACAAAGAGCCATCCAACCATAGATATAGATATATATTATTCACATGCACACAGATATAGTATCATAGATTTGAAAGGGACCCCTGAAGAAGGACAGTGATATGTTGCATGTTCAAGAGTGGGTAAACCAGACCATCTCCACATCAACACTGACAAAGAAACAGCAAAAAATACTGTGTTTACCCACAAGCATAAAGACATTACATATATTAGAAACCAACACTTTCTCATCACTTTATTTTCCAGATCAACAGACTGGGCCACATCAACATGTGGCAGGGGACGGCTAGTCTATAAGAATAAAAATGTAATGTTCATTTGTGGGATTAACATAACTCAAAAACCACTGGACGGATTGACACCAAATTTGGACACAATACACGGATCAGGCCAACGAGTGACCATCACTCATAAAAACACTGAAAAACACAGCAGAAGAGACTTAAAAAGCCAAAAATAAAAAATACATTACAACACATGCACAAAACCACTTATATATATACAAACACACATATATACACATATACACAAATATATACGCACACAAAGCACATATACACAGACTGGTCCACAGCAACACTTGGCAGGGGACAGCTAGTTACAAATATTGGGTAGATCTGCCACTGAGGGACCAAACTTCATGAGTGTTTGCCAAAGGTTCGTTGTCATCCTAGTTCTATTATGACCTCAGTGTAGGTCAATATTTTTATAAATGACTATTATTTATTTATTATTTATTTACTTTATTTATATACCGCTTTTCTCAGCCCTCAGGCGACTCAAAGCAGGGAACAACATTGATGCAAAACATCACTAAACAAATATAAGGCAATTAAAAACAATTGTAACATAAATCATTAAACATCAGTATAACAATCATTAGTGCCTCAACAGTAAAATCAGAATCCAGTCTCATCATCCATTATTCCGTATTCCTATGTTCAATTACACTGTTTAATCAAATGCTTGTTCAAACAGCCAGGTCTTCACTTTCCTCCGAAACGCCAGAAGGGAGAGGGCCAGCAGGGAGGGGGTTGATCTGACATTGCTGTGGCCCAGTCTATGTATATGTGTTTTGTGTGTGCATATGTGTGTGTATATGTGTATATATGTGGTTTTGCACATGCGTTTTAATGTATTTTTAGTTTGGCTTTTTAGGTATCTTCTGCTGTGTTTTTCACTGTTTTTATGAGTGATGGGCACTCATTGGCCTGATAGGTGCATTCTGTCCAAATTTGGTATGAATTCGTCCAGTGGTTTTTGAGTTCTGTTAATCCCTCAAACGAACATTACTTTTTTATTCATATAGACTAGCTGTCCCCTGCCACGCGTTGCTGTGGCCCAGTCTGGTGATCTGGAAAATAAATTAATGAGAAAGTGTTGGTTTCTAATATATGTAATGTCTTTATGCTTGTGGGTAAACAGTATTTCTTGCTGTTTCTTTGTCAGTGTTGATGTGGAGAGTGTCTGGTTTTCCTACTCTGGAACATGCAACATATCACTGTCCTTCTTCAGGGGTCCCTTTCAAATCTATGATACTATATCTGTGTGTATGTGAATCATATATATCTATATCTATGGCTGGATGGCTCTTTGTCAGGAGGGCTTTGATTACGTTTTCTTGCCCTGGTGAAGTGAGTTGGACTGAATGGCCTTAAATATTTTCTGTTAGTCATGGAGGTTCTGTGTGGGAAGTTTGCCCCAGTTCTGTCATTCAGAATGCACTTTGATTGTAGGTGAACTATAAATCCCAGTAACTATAACTCCCAAATGTCAAGGTCTATTTTCCCCAAACTCTGTGTTCATATTTGGGCATATGCAATATTCATTCCAAGTTTGATCCACAGTGCTCTCTGGATTGAGGTGAAGTACAACTCCCAAACTCAAGGTCAATACCCAAAAAACCCTTCTAGTGATTTCTGTTGGTCATAGGAGTCCTGTATGCCATGTTTGGTTCTATTCCATCATTGGTGGATGCTCTTTGATTGTAGGTGAACTATAAATCCCAGCAACTACAACTCCCAAATGACGAAATTATATTTTTTGAGCGATGGCCACTCCTTGGGTTATTTTATTTTCTGGTATTTATATCCCGTGTCTTCTCTACCCTCGAAGGGGGATTCAGGATGGCTTACAATGGGTTAGTAGGTGTCAATTCGTCCAGTGGTTTTTGAGTAATGCTAATCCCACAAAAGAACATTACATCTTTATTTATATAGACTAGCCGTCTCCTGCCACATGTTGCTGTGGCCCAGTCTGTGTATATGTGTTTTGCATGTGTATATATGTGGTTTTGCACATGTGCTGTAATGGTTTTTGTTGACTTTAGGTCTCTTCCACTGTGTTTTAAGGATGACCTCAGCAAGTTGAAAAACTGGGCTAAAACTAATATAATAAAATCCCGGAGTGGTAGAGAGCCAGTGTGGTGTAGCGATTCAAATCTCTGCTTGTCCATGGAAGTTGACTTGAACACTGCCATATAATTCAGATTATCCAAAGAGATAATCCCTATTTTCTGCTTTGAACTGGATTATATGAGTCTACACTGCTATATAATCAAATTCAAAACAGATCATCTGGATTTTATATGGGAGTGTAGAAAGGGCTTCACACTCTCTTAGCCTCAAAGGAAAGCAATGGAAATTCCCTCAGAATAAATCCTGCTTAGCAAATCTCATGATACAGTTGCTTTAGGACTGCCATAAGTAGAAATGACTTGAAGGCAAACAACAACAACAACAAAAATTAAGTGAGGAGCCCCGGGTGGTGCAGTGGGTTAAACTGCTGAGATTGTTGACCGAAAGGTTGCAGGTTTGAATCCGGGGGCGGCGGGGGGGGGGGGGGGCGGCGTGAGCTTCCACTGTCAGCCCCAGCTTCTGCCAACCTAGCAGTTCGAAAACATGTAAATGTTAGTAGATGGGAAGGTAACAGTGCTCCATACAGTCATGCTAGCCACATGACCTTGGAGGTGTCAATGGACAATGCCGGCTCTTCGGCTTAGAAATTGAAATGAGCACCAACCCCCAGAGTCGGACACGACTGGACTTAATGTCAGGGGACAACCTTTACTTTTACCTAAGAGAGGAAAAGTTAAATGAACCAGTATAGTCATCCAACTTAGTAGCAGTATATCTCAAATGGAATCTACAGATCCTAGCAAGGCACAAGCCCAACATAGAAGTCAACAAGAAGCGATGAAAGACCATGGGGAATAACAGCAACATTTTGTTCTACTTTGATCGGAGATCTCACAGGCAATTTCTTCCTTTTTCAGATATTTAAATATTGCGGTGTTATCAATCCTCATTCTTATTTTATGCTGGGTAAATATAATTCAGCTTTTTTCATACAGTTTGGGTTCCAAAGCCCAAACCATCTTTCTCACAATTCTCTGGACATATTCCAGCTTGTCAATAACTTTCCTTAACTGAGGTGCCCAAATAACCTCAATCTATTTATGAAAGAAAACAGTTAACACTTGTGACAAAAAGGTGGAACATTCAAAAGGGCAATTTTTGTATATAACATTTTAATAGGAAAACAATGATGAAGTACCACTCAACACATAACCGGCTTGATTCTGCTCACAATTATTCAGAAGTCCCACTGTGCTCAATGAGCCTTGGTCTCTCTAGTGCATTTAAGAATGAAGCCATTACTGAGACACATTCACAAAATGCATGAATCTTCTGTCATATTGGGCCCACTTAAGCAGCTAAACCAGTAATATGAAGCTAGAGTCTCTGCTGTTAAATCTGAGCCTCCTGGTCCCAGTCCAACCCTCTGAAACTTTCAAGGTGTCTACACTCCTTTCGCTATGATATCAACATTTAGTGATTTAGCAGTATTAGTATTTCCCCCCATTCTAAAAGATTGAAATGCTTCTCCTAAGATACCGTATTTTCCAGCATATTCGATGACTTTTTAACTCTGGAAAATCTTATGAAAAGTTGGGAGTCATCTGGTACGGGTATAAAATAATAATAATAATAATAATAATAATTATTATTATTATTATTATTATTATTATTAAAAGAAAAGAATAAAATCCAACTCCCTTAGTGGAATGACCTGAGGAGGGAGGGGGGGAGGAGGAGGAGGACAGAGGGAGGGCATGAGGAGGAGGAGTGGCAGGCTGTATTTCCACGGAGACCGGCCAGGGTGATGACCCGCTGGGCTGTCCCCATGGACACCGCCGCTCTCCCTGCTCTGTTATTCATTCATTCATTTATTTATTTACAGTATTTATATTCCACCCTTCTCACCCTGCAGGCTACTCAGGGCGGATTCCAATGTACATATACATGGCAAACATTCAATGCCATAGACACACAACATATTTAGATAGACACACAGAAGCTATTTAACATTCCACCTTTTTCATGAGGGGATTCTGACCACCAGGGGAGCTGTCACTTCACCTACCATTTGTGACACTGATTAAGTACTTCCTCATTCTTTGCATGCTTGCTGGAGATTTTTATGGTGTTGTAAATTTAGTTAAATTAGCCTCCCCGCATAAGTGGTATTTAAATTTCCTTTTTGACAGATGCAACTATCTTTCAGTTGCAAAGCTACACAAATTGGCTTTGCAACCTGAAAGATACACAAGCTACACAAATTTGTCAGAAGCTCACTCCAACCTGGGCTGGCTTCTAACTCAGTCAGTAGTGATCTTAATGCAGCTGGCTCCCAGCCATGTGGTGCCACAGTCCCAATGCCTCAGCAAGCACATCCAAGGCATGCTGCCGCCCGGGGCTGTGGCGTGCCTTGGATGTGCTCACTGAGGCATTCTGAGAGCCGTAGGAATCAGGGAACTATGGCTCCCAGAATGTTTCAGTGAGCACATTCCAGGCACGCTGCCGTTGGGACTGCTGAGAATCATTGTCTGAAGGCGCTTCCTTGCGCCTCCAGATGATGACTCCCATCATCCTTGTGCAGTGGCATGCCTGGCATGTGCTCTCTGAGGCATTCTGGGAGCCGTAGGACTCAGAATGCCTCAGTGAGCAAATCCCAGGTACACCGCTGCCCAGGGCATCATCCAGAGTCACTTTCTTGGGCCTAGGCAAGCCCAGTGGCCTTTGGAGGAGTGAGTGGCGGAGGGGGACTTAAAATAGAGCAGGGAGAGCCGCAGGGACAGCCCAGCAGGCTATCACACCCAGCCGGTCTCCATAGAATGCTGAGTAGTCTTAAAAGTCGATTATATCCCTAACTCTATATTTTGTCTTGAAAAGTTGGGGGTCGCCTTTTACCCCTAGTCAGAAAATGCAGTAGTTACTGGTATGTGTGCTTCAAACCATGAAGTATGGGACTTTCTGCCCAACTTCTATACAGGTGTCATGTATCATTTTCTGCAGCTGGTGGTGGTAGGCCTAGCAGTTGGTGATAGAAGGGTTAATGTAAGTCTTAGTTCTAATGAGTTGAGTAATCTGTAAGTAAAAGTTCATGTATGAAAGCAATTAAGGGTGGAGATGCAAGAGACAGGTTGCAGCTTGGTGTTTCTGGATATAAGGAGCTAACCTTGGGACCGATCTTCAGAAGAAAAGTATTTGTTTTATTTTGGTGGTAGATGCTGCTGGTTTTCACCCAGATTTGTGGATTTTCGGTATCCTGACCTGTCTCCTGTACTGTTGGAACCCTGGATCTTTGGACTGGCTTTGGATTGCGGCACAGACTCTTGATCCCTGAACTTTGCTCATTGAACTCTCTGACCACTGGACTGGACCCTTCGACTATGGTGTAACTTTTGCTATCAATTTTTGTTTATTCTGTGGCTGAGTGCAATCTTTATGTTTTATATTTTGAACTATTAAAACAGCCAGAAAGTAAGTGCTGTTTTAATTAAATTTCTTGATGCAAACTGGGTATTTGTTTGGTTCATCTCTACCTGAATAAGGCAGAGCCCTGACATTGTGACAACAGGGTGCCTAATGTCAGTACAAGTATATGGGGTATTTTGGTCCCACACAATTTGTGATGGTTTATCCACATTTAATTGTGCTTCATCTTGTATGAACCAAAGTTCCAATCTAATTTATAAAGGGAATGAATAGATGAATAACACATGGCTATTGGTAACAAGATTGGAGATGTTCTGCACATTGTGACTTGGTAATAATAAAAATGGCCTTTTCTTTGCTGTGTTGACTACTTGGTTTCATGCAGTAAGAAATCTTTCTCTACATGTGGAAAGGCACTAATACATATTCCAGTCTTTAATACATATCCGACTAGTCTGAAGCTTTGAAACTGCTTGGAACACCTCTATGTAATTCACTTTTATGAATCCAAGTCTTTGACCAACTGATGCATAATTGGTGCATCTCTGCATGACATATGACCTAGGAATATGTAAAATTCTTACCATCCTTTCCAGCACAAAGGTATGGCAGATCCTCACAATGATTATTGGAGCCAATGTCTGAATGATTTTGGAAGTGGATCTATTACACCAGGTAACAAAATTTGAAAAAAAAATATGTTCCTGATTTGAAAGTGTTATTTCTTGTCTAATTGTGTGGTACTTAATTTAAAAGTAGTTGTTATACTCCAGAAACTTCATTTTTGTGGCTGGCATAAACTAGACTGAATTGATTGAGACTATGGACTTCATCACATTGCTTTTTGGCTCTGCCCTAGGATGCTTCCAGAATAGAGCCAGGACTGAGTTTGCTGGAGCCCATCGTATGAAGCAGGGCTACTTCTGGTGTGTCTCTGTCCTAGAAGCATTGTAGGACAGAGCACTGAGAACACTGGAGGCTTCCTGTGATTTCATTGCCTAAGCCGGGGAAAGCACAGGGGGAAGTGATGCTTCCCCCCTTGGGAAGGGGATGATGCAAGCAATGTGGGGCACAGAGCGATGGTTTCCCCCATTGCCCGCTGGATTTGCCCCACTGCCCACAGATGGCCCCACTTTCCCCTGGCTTGAGGACCTCTATCTGATGTGGTCCATCTGATGAGGCCCAGCTTACCTGTCTGAATTGAAAACTATAGCAAAATGTGCTGCAGGATGTCCTGCAAAAACATAGTTTGTGCAGTTTAATAAACTTTTCCCATGTTTTTATTATAGGAACAATAATAAAATAAGTCTGACTTGGCCATGGTAGTCCATGCTCTGGTTACATCCTGTATAGACTACTGCAATGCACTCTATGTGGGGTTGCCTTTGAAGACTGTTTGGAAGCTCAAAATGGTCCAACGGGCAGCAGCCAGGTTGCTAACAGGAGCGGCGATGAGGGAGCACACAACGTCCCACCACGGAATTTAAGATCATCTGAGGGGGCCCTGCTCTCGACTCCACCGCTTTCCCAAGCAAGGCTGGTGGGGACGAGGAGCAGGGCCTTCTCAGTGGTGGCCCCCCACCTGTGGAACTCACTCCCAGTGGATATCAGGGCATCGACATCACTCCTGTCCTTTAGGAGAAAGGCAAAGACCTGGTTGTGGGACCAGGCCTTCGGGCAATCTGCTAACTAGATAGGACAACCAGGCAATTAGGACCGGCAGGACTGATATATGGAAGAAAACTCTGAACCATGAGATAGCGAACACTGACTGGCAAGAAGGAAGAAGCGGTTTGTATCGGTTTGTATGAAATTTTATTGGTTTTATTGGTTTTAACGGGTTTAGATGCAATGTATTGTTGTTGTTGTTGTTTGCTAATTTGTTATTTTGTTTTATTGCTTATTATTGATGTATGCTATGGGCATCGAATTGTGCCTTGGATGTGTAAGCCGCCCTGAGTCCCCTTCGGGGTGAGAAGGGTGGGGTAAAAGTAAACCAAATAAACTCTTCTGTTGCGCCAGCTCCACTGGCTGCCAGTCTGCTACCGGACACAATTCAAAGTGCTGCCTTTAGTCTATAAATCCCTAAACGGTTCCGGCTCAGCTTACCTGTCCAAACGAATCTCCCCTTATGAACCATCTAGGACTTTAAGATCATCTGGGGAGGCCCTGCTCTCGGTTCCACCTCTATCTCAGATGCGTTTGGTGGGAACGAGAGACAGATCCTTCTCAGTGGTGGCCCCTCGGCTGTGGAACACCGTTCCTAAGGATATCAGATTGGCCCCCTCATCTTAACATTTCGCAAAAAGGTTAAAACCTGGCTTTTTGAGCAGGTATTTGCAAATGCAATGTAACAGACAATAATAGACCATGGAATTACTGACAATGCGATTGAATAGTGATTTCAGTAAGGAGACGCTAAGGATTTATGTTTTTAATGACCTTTTATGAACCTATATTTTATATGCTAATGTTTTCAATTGTTCTTTTTTTATGTTGGGGGGTATTGAACTGTGCCGAATGTAAACCACCTTGAGTCGCCTTCGGGCTGAGAAAGGCGGTATATAAATACGGCAAATAAATAAATAAATAAATAAATAAATAAGGAAATAAATAAGGAAATGACATTTATAACCCAGGAACAAAAAACATGTTATTTTATGTAAGTAGGACCGGTTCTCCTCTGCACAAAGATAGGTTACCAGACACAATGTGAGCTTCTAAGACCATATCTTCTTTCTACCTTTGGACCAGTTCAAGATATTTTCTTGCCTAAGACAACCAACAAAATGACACCTACATGGCTGTCCATCATTCTACCTGTAGACACTGACCAGAATCTTAAGTCCACATTAATGATTCCTTGAGGACAGAAGACTAGCTGAGGCAGTGGAAAAATGGAACATGCAGTTCTGTACTTCAACAGAAAGCAATGTCCAGGGGCTACCCACTGCTGTCCCCTGTGTGTCACTCAGCATCTGCTACATGAGCTGAATTCCTCGCACGAGCTGACTTTCTCACACTTTTTCACACCTGAATTGTAGAACCTGTTGCCCCAGTAGGCTAGAATAGGACCCATGCTGTGAATATTCCACCACTGAGCAAAATTTCCTCTTTAGAGAGAAATTTGCTGCATCATTTGAAGTGTTGCCTGTCTATTTTTACTACTGTTCTGAAACATTATTAGACATTATGTAATTGTATGATTAGTTTAAACTGTTAATTGCACTGAGTAGTATGTGAGATATATTTATATCATCTCTCATTCCTTCATTCTCTGTGCGGAACTGAGAATGTCCATACATAGCAGATTTCCTTTCAAATCCCAAATGGGATATGTCCATGTATTTCAAAGTGGCAACCTCAGTTGGTTTTTTCAGACATCAGTTGTGGCAGTACCTAGAGAATTTAGAAACAATTGAACCAATGTTCACAAATATAGTACTGCTTAGTGGTAAATACAGGGGAAAGATTTCCAGCCTTCCACATGAGACAACATAAGAAATATTGGTCTATGTCACTGAATGAAACTGGTAGAGGAGACTTCTGTAAACAACATTGGTGGCTTCCATTGAGATTAACACACCACTGGAGGCTCTCTAGACATGAATAATAACACTATTTATCACATGATGTAATTCTAATCTCATCCCAAACTAAGCTTCAAGACACCTGAAGGCTGTAGTACAGTGGTTCTCAACCTTCCTAATGCCATGACCCCTTAATACGCTTCCTCATGTTATGGTGACCCCCAACCATAAAATTAGTTTCATTGCTACTTCATAACTGTCATTTTGCTGCTGTTATGAATAGTAATGTAAATATCTGATATGCAGGATGTATTTTCATACACTGGACCAAATTTGGAACAAAGACCCAATACACCTAAATTTAAATACTGGTGGGATTTGGGGAGGGTATTGATTTTGTCCTGTGGGAGTTGTAGTTGCTGGGATTTATAGTTAACCTACAATCAAAGAGCATTCTGAACTCCAGCAACGATGGAATTGAATCAAACTTGGCACACAGAACTCCCATGACCAAGAGAAAATACTAGAAGGGTTTGGTGGGCATTGACCTTGAGTTTTGGGAGTTGTAGTTCACCTACATCCAGAGAGCACGGTGGACTCAAACAATGATGGATCTGGACCAAACTTGGCAAGAATTCTCAATATGCCCAAATGTAAACACTAGTGGTGTTTGGGGAAGATAGACCTTGACATTTGGGAGTTGTAGTTGCTGGGATTTATAGTTCACCTGCAATCAAAGAACATTCTGAACCCCACCAACAATAGAATTGGGCCAAACTTCCAACACAGAACATCTGTGACCAACAGAAAGTACTGTGTTTTCTTGTGGTCTTTGGTGACCTCTCTGACACCCCCTCGCGTTCCCTCCAGGGATCCCGACCCCCAGGTTGAGAAACACTGCTGTAGTATATGAAAACAGTTAAAAACTGTTCTTTGGCTTTTGAACCAGTTTCCATACAGCGTTTCATAACATGTTTTACTGTGTGGTGAGAAAACTGCCTTATTCGTTGGTTTTGGGGATTGTGATGTCCATTGTGGGCTGTCCGTTCTGGCTACAAAGGAAAAACTTAACTGTTCCTCCTTCAATCATTAGGTTGATCTCCTTCTCGGCTACAAAGAAAAAAAGTGGATCTTTTCTCCCCCAGTTGTCCTGGTCACTTTTTTTTAAAATGAAACAAACAAAGCAATGGCCATTGCCTGCAGAAAACTACTAAACTCTATCCCAGAATACTTGTAGAATGTCAAAATACACAAAATAATCTATGTAAATCTATGTAATCTATGTCTGGAAAAAAACCATTTCTCCTCTTAATTAAACTTTTTTTTCAAGGCAACAACATTTTTCAGAACTTCCCACTTGCATGTACTTTTGTCTCATTGCAAAAGCTATTTTTTTAAAAAAAGAATAACTTTAAAATGCAGAATAAACACAATATTAAGAGTTTTAATATGTCAAAATGCTTTAAAAAACAAGAGGCAAAACATTGCCCCTTCAAAAATGTTGAAATACAAGGGTTCATGAAGTGTGCATTTTCAGACTTGTGAACTATCAAAGCTTTTCAGTTCTTCTATTAAAAAACCAAAAGGGGGGCATATATGGAGTATGGATTGGGAGGAGTTATGTCTCTGCATGTGTGGTAATGTTAATGTGCTCAAAGTAGGTTAAAAAAGAAATTGTGCTGTAAGACTAGACAGACACGTTCTTGTCTCAGCCAAGATGGGTTTGCTATGGGAAAACCCATTTTATCATATGTGTGTGAAAACATTCCATGTCAGTGGGGGCCCTTCCACACTGCCCCTTTATCCTAGGATCTGATCTCAGATTATCAATTTATCCCAGGTTATCTGGAAGTGGGGACTCCTGTATTCCAGTTTAAAGCAAATAATCTGGGATCAGATTCTGGGATAAAGGACAATGTGGAAGAGTAGTGAATACATTCTAATTTTTAATCCACACTTTCAAGAGCTTATCCAACTCTCTTGAAAGTATGAATAACTTCATAATGAACCCTATTAGCCCCAGTGCTGGTTCAAAAGCTTGAATAGTGTAAATTTCAGACTAAAAACTGAACCAGAAGCACTGTTTCACATATGAAATTACTTATTTTTTGTCGTATCAGGAGCGAACCAAACAGTTGTATTGTGTTTGAAACACACACACACACAAAGTTTGCAAACTTGGCCTTCTATTAAATGTCCTTTGATCAGTAGTTGGCCACTTGGAGTGCCTTTGGTGTTGCTATAAGAAGGTCCTCCATTGTGCATGTGGCAGGACTCAGGCTGCATTGTAATAGGTGGTCTGTGTTGCTCTTCTCCACACTCGCATGTCATGGATTCCACATTGTAGCCCCATTTCTTAAGGTTGGCTCTGCATCTCGTGGTGCCAGAGCACAATCTGTTCAGTGCCCTCTAAGTCGCCCAGTTTTCTGTGCGCAGGAGGGAGTATTTCATTTGGTCTCGGCCATGGATTGAGAGTCTAGGTTTCAGCTTACCACTTTTGGGCACTTGCTTGCTGAGGTGTTCCAGCGAGTATCTCCGTAGATCTTAGAAAACTATTTTTTTTATTTAAGGCATTGGCATGCTGGCTGATATCCGAACGGGGAATGGGCCAGAGATGTTACTGCCTTGGTCCTTTCATTATTGGTTGCTACTTCCTGGTGAATGTCAGTTGGTGCAATACCAGTTAAACAGTGTAATTTCTCCAGCAGTGTAGGACGCAGACACCCCGTGATAATGCGGCATGTCTCATTAAGAGCCACATCCACTGTTTTAGCATAGTGAGATGTGTTTCACACTGGGCATGCATACTCAGCAGCAGTTGATAGAAAGAAATGATTGATTTCTACTGTTTCATATTCCAATGACCCCGGAATTGTCTGGAAATTCATTATATGTCATGGCAGATAAGATCTCAAAGATAGCAGCTTAAACACATACCCAAGTGCAACTCATTCTTTCTTTACATTCTGTAAGCTGCGGGAGAGTATCTGCTGTGGTCTAGACTGAACTCTCAATTCACAAGGGACAACAGTGAAAGACAGAGACACAAAGGTCAGTATGGAAAGAGTTTCTTGAAGTTAGAAAGTTACACAACAGAGGCCACATCAGCACTTTCATTGTGCTAATCCAGTGCACCTAGTATCTTCAGGCGACATGAGAATTGACACAAATTACCCACTAACAAGTCAGAGAGAAATGGCAAGTAGCACAATCCATGGGGGAAAAGCAAGCATATAACCCTTGTAATGTGTTTCTTCTGCCACCTTTCCTGCATATAACCTGCTGTATCTCTAGGACTGCAGAGAACTACTGATTTCGAAGCCTTAGAAGTTTCCTTTAAGCTTTCAGTCAACTGTGGACGCTCTGCCAGTACAGATCCACTCCTGCAGTTTGTGTCATGTTGATAGTGATTCCTGGATGTTTTTCTGCCACCCTGGTACTAAGAAGAAGGGGAGGAAAGCTCCATTTGCTTAGGGGCTTGCTATGTTTGAAGAACACAGCTTCAAAATTCGCAGAGACTCAAGTTGTTCATTGCCATTGCTATTCCATTTTAAAAGATAGGTACTAACAATATTTCCTTATGCCCTTATATAATAACTTGGTCAAAAAAGTGTAACTTAAACAATATATATTGTTTTGAATATGTTGTTAGCTACCTTGAGACCCATTATTGGGAGAAAGGTAGAACATAAATGAAAACATCAACAAATTTTACCAAAGTTAGGTGGAATACTAGGAAATAGTATAGGGCCACTCCAGGAAGAAAGTTGCTCCAGCTCTGAGTTCTGTTTTGACAGATCTATAACACAGGTCCCATCAACATTGCCATATAAGGCAGTTTCAGAAGGCAGTTTATTTATTTATTTATCTATTTATTTATTTCTTATATTTCTTCCCCGCCCTTTTCATCCCCGAGGGGGGACTCAGGACAGCCTCACTAAAGCATTATAGGATGCCAAACATCATAAAAACAATCAACAATCAGCAATGCATTAAAATATTTTAAAACAGTAATTAAACAATTGATTAAAAGCACGTCTGTTAAAATCAGAATCCAAAATCCAGAGTCCAAGGTCCAGTCCGGGTTAATTCATTGTCTTAAAAACTTTCTTTACTTGCTACTATTACTGGTCGAACACTTGGTCCCATAGCCAGGTCTTAAGTTTCCTTCTGAAAGACAGGAGGGAGGTGGCCAATCTGATGTCCCTGGAGAGAGAGTTCCACAGATGGGGGGCCACTGCAGAGAAGACCCTGTCCCTCGTCCTCACCAATCACATTTGCGATGTCGGTGAGATCGAGAGCAGGGCCTCTCCAGATGATCTTAATTTTCGTGATGGTTCATAACAAGAGATACATTTGGACAGGTAGTCTGGGCCAGAACTGTTTATACAGTTTAACTGTATTGACGTTTCTTGACCACAGACATCCCAGTTTTCTCCCATGAAATGTTGGGGTAAGGGGGAAATGAGATACTTTCTGCCTCCTAAAACTTTCTTGTGAGTTTTCTGTTTAATGTAGGACTTCATTCTCCAAAGTAATTCAGTTCTTTCCCTTTCTGACCTGTTGTTTTGGGATCACTTCTTTTTGATTGGTGGCTCCATGTTGTATGTTCTGGTTCGTGTTCATCTGAAAATGGCCTAGAATATATTTCCATTTTCTATAATCTTATAGCAACCTGCTGTTATTAATATCTTAGCCAAGCTGTGCAGAAAACCAGATTGTCTAAGTAAATTTTGCAGTTTACTTTTCTTGTGCTATTTTTGGCAGCTTGCACTTTGCAAAAAAAAATCTATGTTTATTCTGATATGAATTGTTTTCAAGCATCAAAGGCTTGCATATGTGCCCACATTGCACAATTAGAACCTGTCATGGGATTGTTCATTGCACTCCTTTGTCAAATTTACTGGAGGAAACAGATAATCCCAAGCTTTACAGTTCTCGAGTTTCTAATATATTAGAGTTTGGTAAAGCTACTTTTTTGAACTGCAGCCCATGGAATCTTCCAACAATGAGAGTTTCCAAATATTCTGCCCCTGAGTATCCAAGGTTGTCCCTAGGCAGGAAATCAAGGCATATCTACATGATTTTTTAAAAGAAAATAAAACATACACCAAAGCTGGCAATGACAGTCTTCACATTGCAGAGTGACCTCTGATAAGTATCCAGAGTTTGTGGCCCTTAACCTGATTTTGCCCCACACTAACTAAATTTAGGGAATACTTTAGACCAGGGGTCCTCAAACTAAGGCCCCAGGGCCGGATGCAGTCCTCCAAGGTCATTTACCCGGCCCTCGCTCAGGGTCAACCTAAGTCTGAAACGGCTTGAAAGCACACAACAACAACAACAACAACAACAATTCTATCTCATCAGCCAAAAGCAGGCCCACACTTCCCACTGAAATACTAATAAGTTTATATTTGTTAAAATTGTTCTTCATTTTAATTATTGTATTTTTTTAAGTATTTTTTTGCACTACAAATAAGATATGTGCAGTGTGCATAGGAATTCACTCATGTTTTTTTCAAATTATAATCCGGCCCTCCAACAGTTTGAGGGACTGTTGACCAGGCCCTCTGTTTATAAAGTTTGAGGACTCCTGCTTTAGACTTTGTAGGACAGTTAGATAGTATCATGTTCATTTTGATCTGTTGTCCACACATACACTGCCACCATCATTCTTTCTCTGTACTGATCAACACAGAGAAGGGACTAACTTGTCTCCAAGTCACTGCTGTCACTCATTCTCAGCTACAGATCTCCCTGTGATGACCCATGCTCTGTTCTGTTCTGCATCTACCTTCTAGATATAACAAATGACATCATCACATGAGGTCCTTTTTGACAGCATGTGCTGGTTTGCCTGTACTTTTACAACATAGCCCAATGACTCCCATCCCACAATGTACAGCAACTTCAGGCAGGGTTCTGTCGTAAAAGTATAGGAGAACCGGCTCATGCCACCACCACAACACAGGAGGCTTATGATGTTGAATAGAAGTCAACGGAGGGAAGCGGGGTGGCTGAGACTTCCTCCCATGGGATGAGGATTTGGGTGAGTTGGGCAATGTGAGGTGTGGAGCAACAGGTTCTCCATGCGCCATGATGGGCACTGCTGGATTCACCATGATGTGTGGCGATTCCAGAAACCATCTGATGAGGTTGCAAATGGCCTACATTAAATTTCCCAGTTCTTCTAATCTCCCATCTTCCTAAGTATAGTACAGCAGACTGGTATTACCAGGGGGTTGTTCCTAGGCTTGGGGTTTTGTCCAGGAATTCTCTGGACCAGGAACAATCTTGAACTGGCAAGCCTACATCCAGCCAGAACATCTTCTCTACCTATGATATAGATACTAGATAGATTTGTTTATTGATTAGTCCTCTCACCATATCAAAAAACAAAAGACAAATATACAAAGACACAATAAGCACAAATCTGTATCCTAATAGTTAGCTAGAATATATTTAAGCACTTAAAACTTGATTAAATAATAAGTTTGGTAAAATTGGATTAAATTGCAATACAAAATGATTTTAAATAAGTTCATCGCCATAACAAGAGACCCCATTTGGTAAGAAAAAGAGATCTCTCAGGTGGGCAGCTTTTATAATATTTTTTTTTCTATACAGCAAACTGAGTGTAGATTCTACCCAGAAAGAAAATAGGACAGTTTGGCATTTGGATCCCAGTTGGTTGTTCTAACTAGAACGGTTTACCTATTATATATAGGCTGGGATTTATGGCTTTAAAAAGGAACTTTTACATGCTTTGTTCATGATCACCCATGTTAATACTGGCAAATGATATCTGCCTTTCAGATTAAAAAAACAGCTGTGGGATTCAACTGGAGAATTTTAATAAACTCCACAGCATAGTTTGAGCTTTCTACATCACACATATATATTTAAAGCAGTAAAATGAAATTTACTGATCCCAAATGACACTGATTGAGATCCATATTGATTCTGGCACTATCTGAAGCATGATTTCAGTGCATGGGCTGCAATAGCCCTTGGAGCAGAACGTCATTTAATTTTTTCTTTCCAAATATTAGGCCATTTATTTAGTATATGATTAAAACTGAAGCTGAGGGAAAGGGCATGTCAGAGGAGGCTGAGAAATGTCTTAATTTCTTATAGCACCAGCTATGAACTATCCTGAGGCAGAAGGTGGGAGGCTCTTCTGCGTCCATCTGTTCCACTGGGAAGCTATGAATCTGCTCCATATAACTCATCGAGCACAAGAGAAATTATTGGGAACAGCTCCAAGGAAATCTCTATGGGATTTTCCAGATGATATCTTAGCTATATACTATTGGTATCTGCAGCAGCCGTCATGTTGCAGCAGTCTACAATAGCCCTAGCATCTCAAAGTCAATGCGGTGTTGTAGTGGTTAGAGTGTTGAACTGATTAGAGTGTTGAACTGGAAGATTCAGGTTCGAACCTGATAAAACTTCCTGGATGTCCTTGGGATACTTTCTCATTCTTTGTCGGGTTCGCTTTCCCGCTCCCTTAGAAGATTGTTGTGGATAGAGCTGTCTATAGTATCTTGAGCTTAGTAGATACAGCAAATTGGGGCTTCAAATGAACAAACAAAGCAAGATGGTTCCTGACATCACATGCTAAACAAATTTTTCCAAATTAGATCTAAGTAAGGCTGAAATAGTGAGCCAATCTGGTGTACCGGTTTCAATGTTTAACTACAGCTCTGGAGATCAGAGCTTGAATTCCCATTCAACCTTGGACAAGTCATATTCTCTAAACCACAGAGGAAGGCAATGCAAAATCCTTCTGAATAATTTTTACCAAGAAAATCCTGCAATAAGATTGATATAGGTCAAAAAAATGACTTGAAGGCACACACCAACAACAGCAACAACAACAAAAATGTTGAGATGCATTATGAGCTGTCTGAATCATTAAAATAATGCACAATATTCAATGCTTTGTCAGAAGATATCTCTGCACTGACAATTTCACCAGCCACCTAACATCACAAGGGTTGAATGAAAAGTAATGCCTCCATCTTCATAACTCCTCAACAGATGGCAGTTCTGGTATGTGGCAGGTACTGGCTTGTTCAGTTGACTCTCCTCTACAGTTCCATTTTGGTGGGAAGCCTTAGCATTGAATGGCTATGTTGTTAAAGTGTGAAGTATGGAACCCTGTGCAGACGGTCGATCAATATAACTTAAGCAATGTGCAGTCATTGAATTCTTAACAGCAGAAGGTGTCACCTCAAAGGAAATTCATCAGAGAATGCAAGCTGTTTATGGTGATTGTGTTGATGTGAATAATGTGTGTTGTTGGGCGAGTAAATTTAAAGATGTTGAGGTGGGAACATCTGACTTGCATGACAAACAAAGAGTTGGACATCCTGTGACAGCAACTACCAAGTTTCACAAGCAAAAGGTTGACAGATTGATTCAGAAGGCATCGTATCACTCAGAGAGAAATTTCAAGCATAATCGGCATTTTACAAGAACGTGTGGGTCACATTATTGCTTCGGAAGATCTGTGCATGATGGGTACCCAGGATGCTGACTTCTGAAATGAAAGCACACAGCAAAACTTCAGAGACTGGATCTCGCCACCGTATGGCATCCTCCATTCAGTCCAGATCTAGCACCATCTGACTTCCATCTGTTCCCAATAATGAAAGAAGATCTGGGGGGACATCATTATGCTTCTGATGAAGACGTTGAGAGAACTGTGAGACACTGGTTGTGGAAACAGAGTGTCAACTTCTTCCGTGACAGCTTCAGAAAACTTGTTCATTTTTTGGCAGAAATGTATCCAATTGTCTGGTGATTATGTGGAAAAGAGAATAGTGGTAGTTAAAGAGCACATTCTAAGGATTATTTCTGCATTTGATTTATCAAAATATTTCCATCCAAACCCAAGTAACGAAGGTGGAAGCATTATTTTTCATTCAACCCTCGTATGTGACTGCATTGGCAAATTAATGAGGATCAAGGTCAGCTTTTCACCAGGTTCTTACCTTTTTCAGCATCTGGGCAATGTTTCAGCAGTTCTATAAGCATCCATCAGAATTTAGACCATAGACTATCTACCATTTTCTAAACACTGTACTGATATTAAAGATTAAAGGTGGCAGTCCCTCTTAGCAAACTCATAGTCCAACACATAAGAACCAAAAGGAAAAGCAGGAGAAAGGAAGGAGAAAGGCAACGTCTGGAGCAGATGGTCCTTAATTGGCCAAAGGCATCAAATTTGCAATTATATTACTTCAATAGGCAAGAAGTTCAGCCTACAAGTGACCCTTTGCTCCCCTTGTTGATGTGAAAATCTGGACTGTCCATCTCTTCAGTCCTAGTGCATTATTGTGACTCTTCTACTTACTAGGCAGTTCCATTACTATAAGGGCTTTTTTTTATAACTGACTCCAATACTTTCAAATACATTAAATTCCAGATTTTGTCATTTAGTTCTCAATGCAAGGTTTTACTTACAATGTTTAAATCTGTATGTCTTCATGTTGTAGTATATCTCAATTGTTTTGACTTGGCAGCTGTCAAATGTGTAATTTCACCATGTAACCGGTAACCGTAAAATATTATCAAATATCAAAAACCATTGCATTTGTTTATTCAAATACTGCCAAAAAGATAAAGAGAAGATCAACTTTGGACAGCCTTTAGATTATATCATATACAAGAAGTCTCAAATGCAATATGCTCATGCTGAAGAAATCGGATTGGCACATTCAGAAAGCATTTCAGGGAATATAGCAAAATACAGATGTTCTAGGGGAGCACTATACAAGGTTCTTATGTACATTGACATATATAAAATTAGAACAAATAATAATAATAATAATAATAATAATAATAATAATAATAATAATGGGTGCAGTGCCTAAAGACTTTGGCCTGCACTTAAACACAATAGGCGCTGACAAAATTACCACCTGCCAGCTGCAGAAGACCACCTTACTGGGATCTGCACGCATTATTCGCCGATACACCACACAGTCCTAGACACTTGGGAAGTGTCCGATGTGTGACCCAATTCAACAGCCAGCAGAGTGTCTGCTGTGGACTCATCTTGTTGTGTTTCAAATAATAATAATAATGAAGATGGCCAAAATATTTAAAGAAATTTGTGGTCCCCTTTTTGAACTCTGGGATTGATGGTTCTATATAACATTACGAAATAATTTTTCATAATAATAATAGCAATAATAATTTTTAAAAACTTTATACCCCACCACCATCAGCAGCTCACAAAGCATTCAAAAATGTAAACATGCAAAATACAAAAAGTGGAAAACAATAACACAAAGCAATAACAACTAACATAAACATCATACCACCACCACCACCACCCCAGTTAAGACCACTAAAATGCAACAATTGCTGCAGAATAGAACTAACTACAATCAATATCAGTCTCATAAAGTGCATGGTGAAATCATCTCTAGGTCTTTGAATTTCTAAACATGATCAAAGACTTGTCTAAAAAGCCATGTTTTCAATTGTATATGGAAGACCTGGAGAGTAGGGGCTAGCCTAATCTCCCTTGGAGGGCATTCCAAGGCCAGGGAGCCACCACCAAGAAGACCGTCTCTCATATCAGCACAATTGCACTTGAGATGGAGGTGGGACCGAGAGGAGGGCCTCCTCAGTAGATCTTAATAGATAAAAAATACTGAGGCTATGCCCCACACAATGTTATCCAACTGTAAAAAAGATGGTCTTCTTTATAAATATCACTGTCTATTATGGGCCCAGGGTCTCTGCAGAGCCTTTGGCAAATGAACAAATTGCTGAAGTCCACTCTCTCTATATATAGAGAGAGAGACCCAGTCAAAGAGAACTCCATTCTAGTTTTCTTCATACTAAATTATCTAGTTTTCTTCATATTAGATAAACTCTCTTCTGGAGGTAAGACTGCCTCAATATGAAATGACAAAGTGGTTCTTCTTCAGCTGCTTCATAGCCCGGTCAGGAGCCCCCGGTGGCACAGTGGGTTAAACCCCTGTGCCAGCAGGACTGAAGACCGACAGGTCGCAGGTTTGAATCCGGGGAGAGGCGGATGAGCTCCCTCTATCAGCTCCAGCTCATCATGCGGGGACATGAGAGAAGCCTCCCACAAGGATGATAAAACATCAAAAATCACCTGGGCATCCCCTGGGCAATGTCCTTGCAGATGGCCAATTCTCTCACACCAGAAGCGACTTGCAGTTTCTCAGGTCGCTCCTGACACAACCAAAAAAAAAAAAAGCCTGGTCATCATTGTCCTCAAAAAATGTAATAAATATTTTTAAAAATATTTATTACTTGTAAGTAAAGGAATCTGAAATAATTTATTTGCTCTTAGTTCAGGAATTTCACAGTGATATCATATTTCTTTTTTTTCACCAGCCCCAATCCAGTTTACTTAGTAGAAGCATGTGAGAATGTATTAATAATAGTGGGTTTAGCTCTGTTTCAATTAAGTGTTCTATCCCAAGAAGAATATTTGCAAATGCATTAAATAAATATATGGATGGTAGAATGGTAGAAATATATGTGTATACGTATAAAATAAAAGGATTACAAATATTAAAACTTAAATAAAATCAGAGACAAGATATTAAGTACTGGAATCAAATATGTGGGACAAGTTCATCAGTTGGAGATTGCAGAGGTTACCCATCTCTCCTGTCTTTGTGCAATGATTACTTCACTCAACCTACTTTTCAATTGCAGGCTCCTGCTGTATGGTCATTTAATGACTTGTCGAAGGCTTTCACGGCGAGAATCACTGGGTTGTTGTAGGTTTTTGTGGGCTATATGGCCATGTTCTAGAGGCATTCTCTCCTGACGTTTCGCCTGCATCTATGGCAAGCATCCTCAGAGGTAGTGAGGTCCCATGTAATGACTGCTGGAGAATCGGGGCCACCAGGAAATAATCTGGCTATATTTGTATAATCATGTACAAAACAATGGTATCATCTGCTAAGTTTTATGGGGGATCCTTCTGTGATGCTGGATCTTGGTCTAAATATCAAGACATGTCAACTATCAAATACAGTAAGATACTTTTTCCCATTATTATTATTATTATTATTATTATTATTATTATTTGATACATCCCAACAATCAACAAAATTTTGCCATACAGGACTTATTTCAGTATACATTATTCCAAAAATAAATATTTCTTAAATAACATTTTATACATTCCTTAGTTATGTATCGCCCAACACCCCCGCCCTCCCCCCATTCCCCCCACCCCCCTGGAACAGCAATTCTAAATTATGTCATTGCATCAATTTAACCGTGTGGAAAGCCTGCTTCAAACTGCTATATCTGTTAGATACTGAAATGGTATTGTAGGCCAGTTTCATAAATAGTACTCTTTCATAATGACTGCCCAATATAGGTAAGTACAAAACACTAAAACTGTTATCACTTTCCAGAAAGAGATATAATAATAATAATAATAATAATAATAATAATAATAATAACTTTATTTGTACCCTGCTACCATCTCCCCAAGGGACTCAGTGCGGCTTACATGAGGCCGAGCCCACAATACATCAGCAAAAACAACAACAGCAGCAATACAAAACAATAAACTGAAACTCATAAACAAAAAACAAGCAGTAAATATTAACAATAGCACAACAACGCTGAAAAACCTATGGCTGGGCCAAATGTAATAATAAAAATTATCATTGGGTGCCAAATACAGGTCAAATATCCTTTATCTGATCCATTTAGTTTTTGTGGCAAGAATACTGGGGTGGGTTGTCATTATCTTCCCCAGAGATTGTACTTGGGTGTTGGAAGAAAATTCTGAGAGCGCCTTGGACCACAAGAAGATCAAACCAGTCCATACTCCAGGAAATAATGCCCGACTGCTCACTGGAGGGAAAGATATTACAGGCAAAGATGAAGTACTTTGGCCACATAATGAGAAGACAGGAAAGCTTGGAGAAGATGATGATGCTGGGGGGAAATGGAAGGAGAAAGGAAGAGTGGCCGACCAAGGGCAAGATGGATGGATGTTTTCCTTGAAGTGACTGGCTTGACCTTGAAGGAGCTGTGGGTGGCAATGGCCAACAGGGAGCTCTGGCGTTGGCTGGTCCATGAGGTCACGAAGAGTCGGAAGCAACTGAAAAAATAAACAACAACATCCTTTTTCTAAAAGACATTGAGTCAGAAATATCCTGTATTTCTGGGTTTGGGTGAGTGAGATTTTGGAATTCTTCCAAATATATAATAAGATATCTTGGAGATGGCACCTATGACTGACAGCCAATCTCATTTATGTTTCATGTGTATGTTATATGCAAATGCCAAAGGCATTTTTTTGCCGTCATCCTTTTAATAATTTTGAGCATGAAATAAAGTTTGTTGTATACTGAGGCATGAGAGAGGATGTGCCACTATGTAACCCACCCATGTGGACAATTTTGGATTTGGAATATTTTGGATTTTGGAATTCCAGAGAAGGGATACTCAACCTGTACTTATATCAAATACAGGAGGAATATTCAAAGAAGATGCAACAACAAAATGTGTAGAGGAGAACTTTTGGAGGAAGTTTGTTTTTGCAGTAAGGTTTTCGATTATAATTTTATCAGGTGCAATCCACTGTACTCTTGACACACATCATTCCATAATGCAATGTCTGAAGATTTCATATACTCATCAGTAATATTTCATGGCACTGTGGTAGAAAACCCATTAACAGACAATATGATTTATTTATATTCCCCAGGCACGGCACTGTTAAGACACAACATTCTGTGCCTATTTCTGGAAAGGTAGGTGGGAAAGTGCTGGTGTTTGCAACTGACAATTTTTATCCAGAACTAGATAAGATCTCTTCAAGGTCTTTCCCCTAAAGACTTCGAATTGGGTTTTGATAAAAGATTGTGCCAGTCAAGTGTGCAACAAAGTAAATGAAAGATGCAAAATTGTGTTATTTATACTCAGTTTCTTAATGCCAGTTGGGTGTTGAAGCAGTAGCAGTCATACAAACATGACATGTTAAATGTCAGGGTTTTTAATTTGGCATTCAAGCAAGATGGTATTTTGATGACATAATGTGACTATCTGAAATGCATGTCAATTGCCTATAACCAACAGAGCTTAAATTTTAGGGAAAGAAAGGATGAGTGATCTTTGTTTTCCCAACCAGAATTTTATCTAGAATGCAGTCCTGACACCACTTAGGCTTGGACATGTGCCACCAATTTCCCTGGGATTTTGCATGAATAATTTAGCACAGAAATGAACCATGGAGCAATGGTCAATTTTCACAAATCAACAGCAGATCAGTATTCAGTGGTATTGAATGTTATATTCTGGGGAAAACATTTCAAGGGGGGGGGGATCCTGAACAAAGAGATGCGTATAATGTACCAATCTGCACATTTTCAGTAATTGCATTTCACACCCAAACACACAGTGAGGTTTAGTAACTCCTTCTCCAAGTGTGGGAAATAGGAAAGTTTTCCTTTTAGGGAGGAGTGGAAAACATGTGGATGGCATTTATTTATTTACTTGTTGAATTATACTCTGCCTTTTACCCAAGATAGGATCCATGGCAGCTGGGATCTATATTGATGGTCAGGAGATCCAACATCCACTGCTAACATAGATGCTACCTAGCCTACACTGATCATTTAATGCAGTTTCAAACTGGCATTGAAGAAAGTGGTTTCACTGTGCACACAATTACATAGAAAATCCTAGAACTAGTTTGAGGCCCAAATGGTGATTACACAAACCACAGAGCACTGATACTCATTAAGTGCTTTCTTTTCTGCATTTTGTGTGTGTGTAGATGGGGTCTCAGGCAATGATGAGGAATCACGGGAGTTCAATAATATGTAGGGCAGGGAGGGAATCTGTGTAGAAGCCTAAAGTCACCCCCTTTCCCCCATGGGCACAGTTCCTAGTAAGCCCAAGTGCCTGTGTTATTTCCTTTTAGTATTTTGAGATGAACTCCAGATGAAACAGACGTATTTGGGGGTAGTATGGGATTGTGGAAATAAGTATAGACTTTGGAAGGTCTCACATTTCTCATATTTGACAATGCCAGAGTCTGAGGGTGCCTCATTTTTACATAAAATCAACTTTCTGTATTCCAGATTTTATAATCTTCTTACCTTTTCTAGATAAAATAGAACTATCTACAATATAAATATTGCAGGGATTTGATTTATGAAAGAGACAGTATGGTGTAGTTGCGCTTTGATCTACAACTCTGGAGACAAATGTTCAATTCCCCAATTGGCCATCGAAACCCACAAGGTGATTTTGGTT
This sequence comes from Anolis sagrei, assembly GCF_037176765.1. Taxonomy (NCBI): domain Eukaryota; kingdom Metazoa; phylum Chordata; class Lepidosauria; order Squamata; family Anolidae; genus Anolis; species Anolis sagrei. The sequence goes on from NC_090023.1 coordinate 188,293,761, forward strand.
GATTCACCCAATTTCAGCCCTAGAAAATCCCGTGATAGGTTCATACTAGGGTTGTCATAAGCCAAAAATGACTTGAAGATATGCAACAACAATCGATTTGTGCAACATTTATAATACAAACTGTGCAAATCTAAAGCTTATCTTAGGGCCCTTCTACATAGGCCCTAAAATGCAGAAGGAACTGGGCATGTAGCCGGGGGGGGGGGGGGGGAGCTTGAGGGGCTTCAGCCCCCCCCCCCCCCGAAATTCTCATGGTGGTTCGCGAAAAGGCCTTACTGGTGCATTATTTAAACTGTTATGTTTATTCATATCATGATCTGATCACCATACTCAATATATCCCATATGCATGGGGGTATTGGGGTAATGATATAAAAGGTTTGCTAGGCTAGACCCTCTTTCACTCAGATTCAGCCCCCCCAAAACTCACCCCCCCCCCAAAAAAACCCCCTGAAAAAATCCCCCCCCCCCCGAAATGAAATCCTGGCTACGGGCCTGGAACTGGGGTAAAAAAGGAGGCAGGTGGATAGATGCTATTTGCCAAAAATGCATGCTGGATCGCATTAATGGTAAAAAAAAACATGTGTTTTTAAAGTGCGTTTAAACCCAATTTTGACCAAAAATGCACATATTTGAATGATTGAATATCCCTGCACTCAAAGAAAACATATGACTTAATTCATATATACTGCTGTGGACTGCTTCAGTGCATGCCTGCATTTTAAAATCCTGAAACAGCTAATGAGGGCTGGAAACAAATGGAGCTACAAACACACAAATGGCTAAATGGAAGCACAATTGGAAAGCAATTCCCAAGAGAACTCTCTGCCTCCCAGGGTGCTTGTGCCCCACTTTGTGCTGGTCAGTGAACATAATAAAGTTTTGTTTTGTATTGTTTTCTCTCTGCAACCATTCCTTTGTTCTGATGTTTATGAAATTAAACAGAGCTTGAATTTATACAGTGGGCATCAGCACGGGAAGCAAGTACCCTCAAAGGGAAATAGTGTTCAAGAGGGAAAAAGTAAAGACAGCAGGAGTGTGAGGAGAGATAACAAGAAATCTGCTTGTGTGCACATTCGGATCACCGCATTAGTGCTTATAAAGTCCAACACATCTCAGAGAGTCATTTTTTAAAAAAGTAAACTTCCACCAGATCTCCCATTCATTTTGCGGATTTCTAAAATGTGATGCAAACAAATGTGTCAGGATGGCAGAAGAGAATTTACCAGAACTGACACATTTCTGTTTGAACTTGCTGCCAGGTACCATGATTTTTTGCCTCACTTATTTGTCCTGCATTATGAGGCAGCCTGGAAAAGCCCTACAAGAGCCACAACTCTGGGCCCTGAAAAACAACCATACTGGACTCATACTAGCAGGACAGCAGAAAAGAAGACTCTGTTTGTTTGGGTTGCTTGGCTTTAACTCCAGCGAGAGGGAAATGAAGATTTTATTTATTTATTTTGTATCAAAAGCATTGCATAAATAAGTATAAAACTGATACAAATAGGAGCACAAGAAGCTAAATAATTTTTGACCAAAACCAGGCAACAGCAACTGCATTGTTTGTAGCTTTAAACAATTCTTCCTCTGTACATGAGGCTGGGCATTGTGGACAAGCATGCAGATGTGGAATTGTTTGTTCTTCCCACTCCACTTCTCAGTCTCTTCGGGGACTTCCAAGGTGCCCATTCTTGGTTTGCCCTGGAAACAGACCCTTGTGTGTGTGTGGGGGGGGGGGGGGATCCAATTAGGATTGTATGGCTTAGCTGCCCAGAGGGATGCTCTTGCTGTTGCAGGGGAAACATTAAGAGGAGTGGTGGTTCTCATGAAGCCTTTCCTTGATTTGAGTCTACTGGAAGAAGGCTGATAGCCATGTAGTAGATGGCTTTCACAGTGATCAACCTTATTTCTCTCACAGTTAGCAGCAACTTCCCACCCCACATCCAGGAGAGGAGGCGAGGGGGCAGATTACCTAGCATGTGGGACATTTCTTGGCCGGAAAAGCTTTGGATCATTTGGACACAAAGCCTCCCATTCAACCTTGGAACTACCAGCAAATCAAGTCTACTTTTCTCCCTTTCTGAAGCTTTAGTTTTAAGCAGACCTAGAAATGTTATTTATAAAAGTTGACACATCAGCACTGCTGTTACATCTCTTCTGAAAAATTATTGTGTTAGGTGTTGTTTGGTGCTTTACCAGTAATGTGTTAGTATAATGTATTACTACCATATCACACTTTAATTATTTTTAAAACTGTAAAAATAAGGAGGAGGGAGGTAGGCAATTATTCCCAATAATCCACCCAAATGATGATTTAGAATAATGAACTAATTGGGAGATGGTACATATTATTGCTTCATTCCACATACACACAAAAAAAACTCAGCATGTTATGTCTTTGCTACTCCCAAATAATAACACATTAGAGGTAGCAATGCTATTCTAATGTGCTACTTCCAATATCTGCATCACAGAAATAAAAACCATTCATCTACCACAGGGACAGTGAAAGCTGAATCTGAATACCCTAAAGGCACCAGATCCTGCCTGATCTTGGAAGCTAAGCAAGATCAGTTCCAGTTCGTATTTGGATAGGAGATCACCAATGAATACCTGGTGCTGCAGGCTATGTTCCAGAGAAGTAACTAACTAAACCACTTCTGCGTATTCCTTGCCTAAGAAAAAACTATAAAATTCATGATGGTGGCATAGATGAAGGCATACCCACATTCTGTGCAATGTGATAAGGGGAAAAATGATCGCCCCTTGGAATATAACCCTTGAGATGCCATCAAAGGAAAAACAGGATTGCATTTAGTTCCAATATATACCCAGCAATTTCCTCCTCCTATACAGCAAATGTGTTGGGCTTTAAGGGATTATGCTAATAACAATGAACAATAAAAGGTAAAGGTACCTGTGGCATTAAGTCTAGTTGTGTCCAACTCTGGGGGGTGGTGCTTCTCTCCATTTCTAAGCCAAAGACCCAGCACTGTCTGTAGACACTTCCAAGGTCATGTGGCTGGCATAATTACATGGAGTGTCGTTACTAGGCTTGGTTGATCAAAAAAAAAAAAAAAGGTTCAAAACTCGTTTCGGATGTAGGGGGTGCTGGCAATTCCATTTTGAAGTTCTTTCTGAAATTTTCTTGAAAAAAAGATCGGAAATATCAGAAATCCAAATCACTTCATTAATGGAAGGTGCCACTCCCTCCCCTGTTTTTCCAGCTGATTTTAACATTTTTGTCCCTGACGGGGATTTGAACCTGGAGGGTTCTGTTTGCAAGGCAAGAGCACTGCCAGTAGGCTATTTCCCAGTTGTAAGGGAAAATAGGAATGTTTATCTTCTCTTGTTTCTTTGTATACATGGGTGTGAGAGAGATCTGTGATGTTTGGATGTCTCCCACAGTTATTTTGATTTTCAGAACCATTAAGTAACTTTGGCAAATCCTACAAACAGTTTTAAAATCTCGCAGTTTCCCTTCCCTGGCGGCGAGCGGCGATGCAAAGAGGGACAAGGTGTGCCTGGCTAAGCACAGCTCTTCTTGAAGGCCATGCCCCCAGTGGCCTTCAAGAAGAGCTGTGCTTAGCCATGCCCACCTAGTCCCTCTGCATTGCCGCTCGCCGCCAGAGAAGGGAAACCACGAGATTTTAAAACTGTTTGTAGGCTTTGCCAAAGTTACTTAATGGTTCTGAAAATCAAAATAACTGGGAGACATCCAAAAATAATTCTGAACAATGGGTAAGTGGTTTCAATTCGGAATTGCTCCTCCCACTATTCCTGCATGGTTCGAAATCGGTTCAAAAGGGAATTTAATCCGAATTCATTCCGATTTAAGAAGCTTCCAAATGAACTTGACCAAGCCTAGTTGTTACCTTCCCACAGATGCTGAACCTATTGATCTACTCACATTCACATGTTTTCAAACAGCTATGTGGGCAGAAGCTGGGGCTAAAAGCAGGAGCTCACCCTGCTCCCCTGATTCAAACCACCAGCTTGTTGGCCAGCAAGTTCAGCAGCTCAGTGATGGTTTATTCCACTGTACCACCAGGGGCTCTCATTTAACAATATCACAAAGTTAAAAAATTGAAAATTCAGTATATTTGACTGAAAATCACACTGGGCACTGAGTTTTTAAGATGATTGTTACCAATACCCTTTTTTTGTCTTTACTTGAACACACAATGTTGCTTTAAACAAGGTCTTACAAGTAAGAGTTGATTTCCACTTACGTCTCATGAATTCCAAAAGGATCCAAACCCTCTGGAGCAAATCTAATAAAGGGTGAAATCCATACTGTGCGGTTTGAGCACCATTTTAACCTTTGAAATCCTGAAATACATAGTTTGAGGGAACCCTCAGCATTCTCCGCTAAGGAAAAAAATGATGTCATTGTTCAGAAGAATTATAAGTCTGTCTCCAAACCTCAAAATTTCATTAGATGAAACCATGGAAGTTAAAATGGGATCAAAGAACTATTCGTGTGTTAAAAGTTAAAAATATCCCTCTCCTCCAAGCCATGTCTCCTGAGTCTCAGTACAATACGCAAACCATGAAACCACACTTGCTCTTAGGATATGCCATTGTACTAAGCTATTTCTCTGTTTTTCATAGAAAAAATGTGTTTTTATATGTTACCAGTTTTGCAGTAAGATCAGTTCATTTTTTTTTAAAAAAAAAGGACTTGCCTACTTTGCTACAACCTACATAGATGAATGACAAATGAGTTATGGATCGTCTGCATAAATTTCATTTTCCAAAACTGTCTGATATTAATCTAGAACTATTCTTCCTTTTCAGTTTGAATTTAATGGCACAAAGACAAGGAAGTTTGTGAAGGCAGATTGCGAGCATGACAGAGTGCTGTTTCCACTTTTTGCATAGCAACTGCAACAACTCACTTGGAACAAACTTTGATGTGGCAAGGATCCATTTGCACTGAGATAAAATTAGCAATGCAAACAAGACACATCCAATCTCTGAGTATTTTCTTGGTCTGAAGACAGATAACAGTTTCTGAGAAAACCGAAGGCTGAAGACTTGAGGCATTGCTTCCCATGGCTTGACAAATGTTTATTTGCCTGAAAGTTGTCTTTAGTCAATTGAGTTTCGAAGCACTACACAAACCTGTAAAAACAGATACCGTGAGACACTTGTAGCTGCACAACAAATATCTGTGGTTTTACTTATTTGTGCCTGAATATTGTAGTGGAAAAGAGGCCCTTTACAATGTTAAGTTATTAAGCTATAGCATTGTGATTTCACTGTGCTGTTAACTGTAACTACCATGGCTACATCATATTTATTTATTTATTTATTTTGAAACTTTCTAACTCACCCTTCTCAACCCCTGAGGGGGGACTCAGGGCAGCTTACATGGGCAACAATTCAATGCCACAAGATAAAGCACTATACCAAATAAAACAACAATTTAAAACAGTGAATAACACATCAAGGTAAAACAGATTAAAATCCCATTGAAACATTGTCAACAATTCTAATTCTAATAATAATAATAATAATAATAATTTAAAAAACTTTATTTATGCCCCGCCACCATCTCCCCAAGGGACTCAGAGCGGCTTACATGAGACCAAGCCCAACAACACATCAATAAAAGCAACAGGGAAAAGCAAAATAAACAATACAGTTAATATAACTCACACATAGACAATAACACGCAAGGATTTAAAAACCTATGGCCAGGCCAGATGCAATAGTTACATGTTGGCTTGATAGGTGTATAGCCAATTCCAGTCCGATCCAAAGTGCTGTCATGCTTGCTCTCCAAAGGCCTGGTCCCAGAACCATGATTTAACCTTCTTCCTAAAAGTAAGGAGGGAAGAAGCCGACCTGATCTTGCTGGGGAGTGAGTTCCATAGGCGTGGGGCCACCGCCGAGAAGGTCCTGTCACTCGTCCCTGCCAAGAGCACTTGCAAGGCTGGCGGGACCAAGAACAGGACCACCCCGGACAATCTTAAACTGAGAGGTGGGACAAAGAGGGAGATGCATTCAGACAGGTAAGCTGGGCAGGAACTTTAGGGCTTTATAGGTCAAGACCAGCACTTTGAATTGTGCTCGGAAATGGACTGGCAGCCAGTGAAGCTGACACAATTGGGGGGGGGGGGTAGTATGCCCTCTGTATGTCATTCCAGTAAGTAACCTGCCTGCCGCCCTTTGGACTAATTGAAGTTTCCAAACAGTCTTCAAAGTCAATCCCACGTAGAGCGTGTTGCAGTAGTCTACTCGGGACGTAACCAGAGCATGGACCACCGTGACCAGATCAGACTTCCCAAGGTACAGGTCTGTAGTTTGATAAGACAGCAACAACTTACTTGTTATTCATCTCTCTTCATGGTTCGAGGAGGGGTACAGAACAGTCAAAACACACCAACATAAAATACACAAAACAAAATACATATATCAAAACACGCCATTATTAAATACATACACTGAAACACATGGTACAAAGATCAAAATACAGCAACAATAGAATGTAAATCCAAAAGTCATGGTTCAAAGTTGACTGGACAGGCCTGCCAGAAGAGATGGGTATTCAGCTGTGTCTTATATTTTGACAGCTCATTTAGCTGTCAGATCTCTTCCAGCAGATCATTCCACAGTCTCTAGATATCTGAAAATTCTAAATATGCACCTCCCAAATTGCAAATCCTGGGATTCCAAAGCATATTACCATCATAGTTAAAATTAAATCCTAGCAATATAACTATGTAGTGTGAATATGCCTTTAGTCTGGGCACCATGACCAATGGTGCTCTCCCGATTCCAACCAGATTAATAATTGCCAATTTTTCACTCTAATTTGTGGAGTTACGTATAGTCTATATTATGTCGGCAACACTAACCCTTATATTAAGAAAACAATGGCTTCAAAGGCAATTCAAAATAACAACTTAAATGGTAGAATGTATGGCACATTACTACATTGCTTATCTTGGATGCTGCTCGCCATATTTCTCTTTCAACTGTTTAGAAAACTATATAAATTAGGACAAAGATTGCTAGTGTTTTACATAGCCTTATTAGCAACTGGATGGACAATACAGAGGATTGCAGCTACAGCACTGGAACTTTTGAAATATTTACACATAATGCTGCCTTTTTGTAAATTTCATCCCAGTCTTAGAGAAAAGTTGATCTATTTCATTTTATCACCCCCTCCATTATATTCTGATAAGTTGCTGCAGAATATACAATATGAAAACTATGCAGAAGGTTGCAACCTTTTCCAATGAGGATGTTAATAAATTGCTAGCATTTGACTAACATTGGCCTTTTACCATCAGATGAGTAAGAGCTCATTTTACATCATGTTTGTGGTTTCTCTGAGTAGTTGCCATTCTGGAGTTTTCCAGTGTAACTCCTGTCAGTGGCAAATGTTGTGTGGATTGAAGAAAGCCAAGTTATGTCACATAAATAACATGTATTAAAAATCTTGTCAAACTGTCAGCTGTGACTTCAAGCAAACTCAATAAATAAATTGTGGAATTCAGTATCAGAAATAGTAGGATAAATTCATAGAGGTTGGGACTATCAGTGGCCAATTGTCATGATGTCTATATATTATCTATATAGTCAAAATATATCTCAGTAGATCAGTTTCTTGATATGATATTTTATTTAGGATGGTGTTTTTATATTTATATCCCACTAGCCATCCTCTGCAACAGGTTGCTGTGGCCCAGTCTGCATATATGTGTTTTGTGTGTGTGTATATGTTTGTATATATTGGTGTATATGTGTATATATGTGGTTTTGTGCATGTGTTATAATGTATTTTTTATTTTTATTTTTTGGCTTTTTAAGTCCCTTCTGCTATGTTTTTCAGTGTTTATATGAGTGATGGTCACTTGTTGGCCTGATAGATGTATTGTGTCCAAATTTGGTGTCAGTTCGCCCAGTGGTTTTTGAGTTATGTTAATCCCAGAAACGAACATTATATTTTTATTTATATGAACTAGCTGTCCCCTGCCATGTGTTGCTGTGGCCTGGTCTGGTGATCTGGAAAATAAAGTTATTAGAAAGTGTTGGTTTCTAATATATGTAATTTCTTTATGCTTGTGGGTAAACGGTATTTCTTGCTATTTCTTTGTCAGTGTTTATGTGGAGATTGTCTGTTTGCCTACTCTGGAACATGCAACATATATTTGTCCTTTAGAGGTCGCTTTCAAATCTAACTGTATCTATGGCTAGATGGCTCTTTGTCAGGAGGGCTTTGATTATGTTTTCTTGCCCTGGTGAAGGGACTGGATAGCCTTAACTATTTTCTGATGGTCATGGGTGTTCTGTGTGGCAAGTCTGCCCCAATTCTTTTGTTGTTGGGGTTCAGAATGTTCTTTCATTGTAGGTGAACTATAAATCCCAGTAACTGCAACTCCCAAATGTCAAGGTCTATTTCCTCCAAACTCCATCAGTGTTCACATTTGGGCATATGGAATATTTGTGCCAAGTTTGGTCCAGACTCATCATTGTTTCAGTCCACAGTGCTCTCTGGATATAGGTGAACTACAACTCCCAAACTCAAGGTCAATGCCCACCAAACCCTTCTAGTGTTTTCTGTTGTTTATGGGAGTCCTGTGTACCACATTTGGTTCAATTCCAACATTGGTGGAGTTCAGAATGCTCTTTGATTGTAGGTGAACTATAAATCCCAGCAACTACAACTCCCAAATGACAAAATAAAAAAATTTTGAGTGAAGGACATACATTGGGTTGTTAGGTGTACGATGTCTAAATTTGGTGTCAATTCATCCAGTGGTTTTTGAGTTATGTTAATCCCACAATTGAACATTACATTTTATTTATATAGATTTGTGGACTTCTCTTAGGAAACTGGTTGATAAGAACATTAGACTACTTACTCTAATATTTATCAGTTGATGTAGCCATCTGTTAAATGATGTAGCCACTAGTCAGTAAGTGCCAAGCATGATATCAGATGATCATGAGTTAGCCCAATTATCTCAAAGAGAGGCCCAGTGCAAGTCAGTAGTAGTAAGTGCCACAACATTCAGGAAACTAACCTGAGTTCAAGACACACAAGGAGTCATCAAATAAAGAAAGGAAACAAAAACATACACCAAGAAACAGAACGTGGGGTCATAACAGATGTGTTATACAATTTTCCTTGCAAATCAGATAATGGGAAACTAGAAATGGAATTCAAAAAAGGTCAGAGACAAGGAGAACTAATATAGCAGGAATGTATGGAATAGAAAAATCCAAGACAGTGGTTCTCTATCTGTGGGTCCCCAGACGTTTTGGCTTTCAGTTCCCAGAAATCCTAACAGCTGGTAAACTGGTTGGGATTTCTGGAAGTTGTAAGCCAAAACACCTGGGGGCCCAGAGGCTGAGAACCACTGATCCAAGAGAACACAACATACTGATTATAGCCAGGCAGCACTTTTTATACACAGACAGGACTTTGCCAATAAAGACACACTGCCCCAGAAGTCCTTGACAGAAACAGCCCTTTTCTGAAGTCTTGCCCTTCTTAAAGAATTTCCCTACCTCTTAAAGTGCTGCCTCTCTCTAAAACTGGGGGAAGGATATTCTTTTTCAGATTCTAGTTTTACAGGAAAGCATCTACTGGGATAAGCCTTCACTGCAATGTCAGTAGAGTGGTTTAATCTTTTCTGAGTTTTTGGTCTGTCTACGCCACCAAAAATTGTATTTATCTCTTAGCTGCTCTGAACTTGACACATGACATATGACTCGCTTTGCAGTGAGAGAACCTATTTTAGGCATTAATATGATATACCCAAACTCACTTTTTGCTCGATAGTTCCTAGGAAATTCTGCTCTATTGCTGTGTTTTGCTACAAGTATACAATCTAGATTGCGCTGGGTTTGGGGGAAAGTAGCAGGACCGATTGGTGGAAAGTGTCATCGCCATTTTGGGCTTTTGATCCTCTCCTCTCCTGCCATCAACACAGTTTTGACTCCAATTCCCATCTCAGGCAACCACATTTACAAGTTTGATCCAGCTCCCCACCTCACTCTTTCTGTTGCTGATCTGAATTTGGGCTCTGGGCAGCAAAATGAGTTCAGCTTAATTGATTATTATTATTATTATTATTAGTAGTAGTAGTAGTAGTAGTAGTAGTATTTCCAAAGTGTACACATTATAACATAGTAGGTAAAGGATTTTCCCTGACATTAAGTCCAGTCATGTCCAACTCTAGGGAGTGGTGCTCATCTCTAAGCAATTTCTATCTAAGCCGAAGAGCCGGCGTTGTCCATAGACACCTCCTAAGTCATGTGGCTGGCATGACTGCATGGAGTGCTGTTACCTTCCCCTGAAGCGGTACCTATTGATCTACTCACATTTGCATGTTTTCGAACTGCTAGGTTGGCAGAAGCTGAGGCTGACAGCGGAAGCTCACACCGCTCTCCAGATGCGAACCTGCAACCTTTCGGTCAACAAGCTCAGCACTCGGCGCTTTAACCCACTGTGCCACCAGGGGCTCCCATTGTAATATAACTATAGGTAAATAAAGCCATCAATCAACAGTAGTAATTTTACACTTTCTAATAATGATAAAACACATGTGTCTTATGTGAAAGAAAACTTCCTGACCCTACGCTGAGATAGAGTCTTACAATAATTTGTCCTATCAAGCAATGTATATGTAAATTTTACATAAAGTATTCCAAAGGGGACATAATTGTACACATTTATCATAATCTTGCTCTTCTATGTATTTTTAATCACTCAATAGTATTATAGACCAGTCATTAAATGTTCTATCTACCGATATAATCTATGAAATCTTCCAATTAATTTTCAAAATAAGACAAGTTAGTTTATCAAATTCTGCAAAATTTAGCAGTTTGGTCAACCATTTGTTTACAGCTAGAATAATATTTTCTTATCAGTGTCTGGCATAAACTATTTGAGCAGCTGTTATAATGTTTTGAATGAAAATAACATTTTTCTTATTGATGATATCATTTACCAGTGCCAACAAAAATATTTCTGGGAAAAATGGCATATTCTGATGTAAAATTCTTTGGATTGTTTCAAACCGGATGGTTAGCAGTTTGAAGCTGTGAGTCAGGGTGAGCTACTGTTGTCAGCTCTAATGTATGCCAATCTAGCAATTCAAAAACATGTAATGCGAGTAGATCAATAGGTACCACCTTGGTGGGAAGGTAAAAGGGCTCCCCATACAGACAAGCCAGCAACATGATCGGAGATGTCTATTGACAACAGGCTCCTCAGCATGGAAAAATGGAAAAAGAGCACCTCCCCACTGTCAGAGTTGAACATCACCTCCCAATGCCAGAGATGGAAGGGAGAGGTCTTTACCTTTGTCTGTGTATTGTATGTCATTGTTGTTCACTGTGTAAAAGGCATTGCATGTTTGCCTTATATGTGTATATACTGCAATCCGCTCTGAGTTCCTCAGGGGAGATAAAGCGAAATATAAAGTGTATTATTATTATTATTATTATTATTGACACAAAAGCACAGTATGTCACAGCAAACGAGATCTATATGCTGGATTTCATATCACAAAATCACAAGTCAAACACTTCCCAAGCATCTAGGACTGAGTGGTGCATTTTTGAATGATGCGCACAGATCCAAGTAAGGTGGCCTTTTGCAGTTGACAGATCATGATTTTGTCAATGTTTATTGTTTCCAAATGCCGGCTAAGATCTTTTGGCATGGCATTATTATTATTATTATTATTATTATTATTATTATTATTAGAAATACAACAAGATGAGTCCACAGCAGACACTCTGCTAGCTGTTGTATTGGATCACAAGTGTCTAGGACTATGTGATGTATCGGCGAATAATGTGTGCAGATCCCAGTAACGTGGTCTTCTGCAGCTGGCAGATGGTAATTTTGTCAGCACCAATTGTGTTTAAGTGCAGGCCAAGGTCTTCAGGCACTGCACCCAGTGTGCCCATCACCACTGGGACCACCTTGACTGGCTTGTGCAAGAAAGAGTCTTTGCAGTTCGATCTTTAAATCCTCATATCGTGTCAGCTTTTCCAGTTGTTTCTCTTCAATGCTGCGGTCACCTAGGATTGCAACATCAACAATCCATACCTTGTTTTTTTAATCACTATTATTATTTTATAAATGTTTTCTTTCAGTTTATTTGTCTTTGCAAATTTAAGGCCTTTGTGGAATAACTGGATTGTTTTGGGGATATAGACCAAGCCCTTAGTTTGCAATTTAAAAGAGCTGTCCCTGGTGCTGAACCTATTTTGAGGCTAGAGTTCAGCATCTTGGTCAGCTGCTTTAAAGTCCAAAGAAAAACAGTGACACAACCACAGCTGACATTGACATCAGAGCTCCCATGTCCCACTGCCATGTGCACCACTATAAATGTGCATCACAATATGGAAAAACTCAACCCAGAATAAAAATGTGAATGTGATGCTAAGTCCTCACAGTTGAAGAGAAAATGACTAAAATATAATTTGCACTCTCACTCCCAATCTCTGGCCTCCCCACCCCCAACATACACACAATGAAAGAATTTGTGAAATGCAGTGGCTACACACTCATTATGTCCCTTGCTACAATGAAACAGAGAAAGTGTAACATATAGTATAGCTCAGGGGTCCTCAAACTAAGGCCTGGGGGCCAGATATGGCCCTCCAAGGTCATTTACCCGGCCCTCACTCAGGGTCAACCTAAGTCTGAAATGGCTTGAAACCACACAACAATAACAATCCTATCTCATCAGCCAAAAGCAGGCCCACACTTCCCATTGAAATACTAAGCCTTGTTCTGTGGCTTTTGAAGCTTTCCAAAGTCTTCCAGGTCACTCACTCCAGTCAAAGAAATCAGCAATATTTTTGGAGCCTTGTTTTAAAGCTCATGAAGCCTGCAAAGTTTCCTCATTTAAAAATCCAGCAGCTCGAAACTGTTACAGAATGCAATGATTTCATCTTTAAGGCTCCCATAATGATTAATCCCACTCACTTAAAAAAATCTATCAAAAATGAAACTGGAAGTGATATGATATCATTCCAGTCACAGTTTCCATCTGCCCACAGGGTGCCTTGGTTAAAAATAATGTCCCACGCTCCCTCTACAGTTTCCAAGCCTTGAATTAAAGCAACAGCTAATGCCATGATACTGGGTGTATATGTTTTCTCAAACTCATATTTACATTTGCTCCAGTTGGATATTTTAATAATGATACAGAATTGCAGAACAACATACTATACATCAGTAATGATTATGCTAAATCAATAATATTAAAAATCCCACATTGTGTCTCAGAGTAAAACTTCTAAAAGCCGTCAAATTCCTTATAATTGCTTTTCAGCTGTCTGAATTAAACACAATTATGTAGATCGATCAGAATAGCTGGTGACATTTGACTACTGCCAAAGTAAAGAACATCTTTTGTATCACTCTTTATTGTCATTCTCAAGCTGAAATTCAATATTTAGCTGCATTATACTGTTCCTGATACCCCTGAAGTAAGTGATGTAAGAATTTCCTTTGCATAATATTAAAATATATAGTGCGATAAATCTTTAAATATTTTCTAAACAAAAATATTGCAATGATAACAGATTAGCACCAGGAATTCACAAATCTGATTAAGAATTCTTCAGCAGCAAGATGAAATATTAAAATATATAGTGTGAGGAATCTTTAAATACTTTCTAAACAGAAATATTGTGATAACAGATTAGTGCCAGGAATTCGCAAATCTGATTAAGAATTCATCAGCAGCAACCAAGTACTTTATGTAGAGATGGGGAAAGTTGTTTCATCTTATTCTGCATTTAAATATTCTAAACCTCAAGGTTTTATCCAACTGCAATGTTAAAGAAATTAGCAAATGTTTGGCAATTGAAAACATAAGCAATATTGTCCCCATTTATACCTGTCACATTCTGAGCACATTGAGAGCCATATTGTGCAGGAATGCCAGAGAGATATTTAAAAATGAGCAATGATTTTGAAAGAAGAAGAGGTGGCTGAAATGTTTTTTTTTAATTTCGTGTCAAAAGCATTGCATAAATAAGTATAAAACTGATAAAATATATGGAGCACAAGCTGCTAAATAATTTTAGACCCAAAACGGGCATCAGCGACCATGTTGTCTGTAGCTTTAAACAATTCTTCCTCTGTGCATGAGGCAGGGCATTGTGGTTAAGCATACAGATGCCGAGTTGTTTGTTCTGCTCTGTAGTTGCACAGGGTGGAGGATTCTTCTAGGTTGTGTCATTTTGCCAGGTTGTCTTTTGATCTGCCCACTCCACTTCTGAGTCTGTTTAGGGACTTCCATGTTGCTCATTCTTGGTTTGCCCCTGGAAGCAGCCTCTCGTGGAGGACCATCCAGTTGGGATTTTCGAGTTTAGCTTCCGAGAAGGATGCTCTTGCTGTTTCTGGGGGAACATTAAGAGGAGTGGTGGTTCTCAAGAAGCTTTTCCTTGATTTAAGTCTACTGGGAGGAGGCTGATAGCCATGCAGTGGGTGGCTTTCACAGTGTTCAGCCTTATTTCTCTAACAGTTAGCTGAAATGTTTATGCCTAGTGATTTAAACTTATTATTAAAGTGCTAAGTGATTAAAGCCATGTCACCAAGATAGACAAATCTATTCATTTCAATTTCTCCCTTCCATCCCAAACATGAAAACATATGCAAATTTAAGAGAATTCTAATTTAAAAATACAAGCAAATGAAATTTTCACTATTCCTACTTTTCACTTGAAGGGCAGATTTTTGTGGGATCAGGTGTACAGGTGCTCACCTTGTTCTGGAGTCTGGAGACTCATAAACACTCCACCTGAATTGACCATGGATCCAAGAACCTAAGACTAGAGCAGAAATCTCTAGTTTCATCCTGGGTTTTACAGATCCTTCAAAAAGCCTCAGAAACCCAATATGACAAAAGCTTCTGAAGACCTCCAATGCCCAACACAAAGAGGGAGATTGCCCCAATATTTGAAAAGTTAGTTGTTTGGAATACAAATCCCAAGAGTTACCACTGATCAAACTATCAAGGAGGAATAACAGAACATTAGGGCCATTCAGCCAAACCCGCAACCATGCAGGGATAAACAATCAAAGCATTCCTGACAAATGGTCATCAATACTCCAGAGAAGGAGACTCCATCATATTCCAAGCAGCATATTACACTATCAAACAGCTCTTACCATGAAGATATATATATATATATAATGTTCAGACAGAATCTCTTTTCCTGTAATTTGAATTTGTTGCCATGTGTCCTTAGTCCTAGTCTCTGGAGAAGCAAAAAAACAATATTGCCCCCTTCTCAATATGATATTCTTTCAAATATTTAAACATGGCTGTTACGTCCCCTCTGAGTCTTCTCTTCTCCAAGCTATACATACGCACATCCTTAAGCCCCTTCTTATAGGGCTTGGCTTCCAGGCCTTTTATCATTTTAATCACCCTTTTAGTTTCTCAATATCTTAGGTGCCTGAGAATTTTCTGTATAGTGTGCATGTGAGTCAATTTTGACTTGCTGCAACCTTAAAGCAAACCTGTTACATGGTTTTGATGGCAAAGTTTATTCAGCAGAGTTTTGCTATTGCTTTCCTCTAAGACTTAGAGAGTGTAACCTGCCCAAAGTCACATCAAGTAGAATTCTATGGATGATCCAGATTTCAACCCTGATCTCTCAGAGGCCACTATTCAAATTGTTCCACAATCCTTGCTCTTGTAGTCCTTATAAATAACTTTTCTTTTTCTTTTTTTAATTTATTGAATTAAAACAATACAAACACAATACTTAATAAAGAAATATAAAAAACAATAAGAAAAAATGTAAAGCCACCCAAAACCCTTTCTGGTTCATAACATATAATCCAAAGGGCTGCCTGAGTAAGATGTCAATGATGAGGCCTTGGCCCTAAAGGCAGGAGAGAGAAAGTTTCGTGATGGTTTCCCATACCATGGAATTTGGCTCTTTTCTATGGTCCTCAGGGCAATGGGGAAAATATCAGTTTAAATCACTTTTATTTATTTTTCTCTGTGTCGCAGGAGACTTTGGAGCCATTGCCATACAGCTTCTAAGGTGTCTAGCCTCTCTTTTCCTTTCTTCTCAAAGTTTGCCAAAGCAAGGCAAGCACTAGGAATCAAGGGAACAGACAGTGCTGAGAAATATTGTGACACCTCAGGATCTTAGAACAGTGGTTCTCAACCTGGGGTCCTTAGATGTTTTTGGCCTTCAACTTCCAGAAATCCTAACAGCTGATAAACTGGCTGGGATTTCTGGGAGTTGTAAACCAACACACCTGGGGACCCCAGGTTGAGAACCACTGCTTTAGAAGTTGCTGAATACAGTATTACTAAGGTTGTTCCTTGTTGTCATTTGTCTTATTGTTAACTTTCCCAGTTCCATTCTCAATTTTCCCTACCTATCCTAATTGATTGATGAAATTGTAGATTTTTAAATGTGAAGCCCACATGTTAGAAAAAGTGTGATAAAATAGCCTTGATTATTTTCTCATTCTTGCTATCACTCCCCCTCTCCTCTTCTCAAATCCATTCTCTCCACCCCCACAACTCTTTTCTCTCCCTCCCTCCCTCTCCCTCTCTCTCTCTCTCTATATTCTACCTCTTCCTTTTTCTTTCTCTTTTTCCACCCTCCTTGCATCACCTAGTTGTCCTAAGACACAACTCTTGTCTTGTCTATATACACTCCATCCCCTTCGTTTCTCTTTCTTTTTCCATCCTCCTCAGATCACTTAGTTGCACTCAGTTCCTACCTCATTTCGATTCACTTTTCAGCCTACTTGTTCTCTTCCTCCAATTCCTCCTCCACCTCTCCAGGTTGCAGATATCTTTCCTTTCCTTCACCATCAGTTTGATCTCACCTTCTTTTTCTTTCTGCCCATTGTGTCTACTGACACTCAACATCTTACTTGTCCTCCATCTTTTTAACTCTTTCTTTACTTGTCAGACTGTATACAACCTCAAAACAATGGCTGGGATATGTTAGTAAGTCCGATTAAAATCAATAGATCTTGATTCTGAATAGAAACAGGCAGCGCTACTGTTGGATTCTCAATGTAATTTTCATCATTTCCTTCTTTCCCGAATATGTTGTAATTATTTCTAGTATGATGGTATGAAATCCATAACCTGTAAGAAAAGTAAAGAAGTCCCCTGTGTTAAAATTAGGGCTTTAACCTGAAATTAAGTCCCGTCGTGTCTGACTCTGGGTGTGGTGCTCATCTCCAGTTCTAAGCTGAAGAGCCGGCGTTGTCCATAGATATCTCTCAGGTCATGTGGCCGGCATGACTGCAAGGAGTGCTGTTACCTTCCCTATTGATCTACTCACATTTGCATGTTTTCAAACTACTAGGTTGGCAGAAGCTGGGGCTGACAGCAGGTGCTCACACTGCTCCCCGGATTTGAACCTGCAACATTTCAGTCAACAAGTTCAGCAGCTCAGTGCTTTAACCCACTGCGCCACTGGGGGCTATGAAAATTAAAAATTAGGGCTTGGGAGGTACTAAAACAGACAGGAAAAGTTTGCTTTTGATGTTCAATCTGGAAAACCTTCTTTGATTATTAAAAACAATGCTTCAAAATCCCCTTTTAAAGGAAAAGTTTGTTTATCTGTTCAAATCAGAACATGGGAAATAGCCTACAACTCCCAAATAGTCTTGAAAGATGTTACAGAGTTGTGAAAAGCATGTGGGTTTTTTCCTCTTCAGTGTAGAGGAACAAGAACACAATTTTCAATTAGAGAAACATTTTTTCAGTTGTTAGATTTTTGTGCTTTTTATTGGAATGCAATGCTCTAAGCAACTATTTGTGATGCTTAATTCATCATGCTTAATTATATCACTAGGGACTGCCCCCCTGTGACATCTTAAGAGTCTGACCTAGATCTCTGAATTCAGCCCCAAAATCTCAGGACCTGAGATATTTCTGACCTTGCAACTAAGGAGCAATTAAAACTTAGACACCATGATACTGGTGCCTAGAAACTGCTCAAAGCATTTTATAAAATCCAAAACACAAGCCACAGGAAAGAGTATAAAGACACACTTATATCTGGAGGCCCTGGCAATGGCAGTTTACCAAATATAGAAGAGGATGAATGTATATTTTAGGATTATAGAGCACATTTAAGATGGAAAGATATATATATCTACACATGCACACAATCTCAAAGTGAAAAATAAAAAGGGAAATGTTTGAAGCCAGCAAGAATGTAGACCTCTTTATAAGACTCCAGAGATGCATGAAATGGCTCCTGCTCACTATCCAATCTCTTTGTGTTTCAGATTTAGAGCAACACTCACCAAACAAGACTAGAGCACTTATGTGACATGAGCCAAAAATTGGAAACAATAGTTAGATTAGGGAAGAAGTATGTATTGCCCTTTAAAAGCTGTTTAATTGTAACTCCCACCATTCTCAACATAGGTTATGCTGACTAAGGATAGCAGAAGTGACAGCACAACAATAGTAATTCTTTTGGGTTTTCATTGCAACTGATTGTTGTTGTCTCAATTTGAAATCACTGGATTGCATCACTGTGGTCAGTTAATGGATGAAGGCAACAAAGGTAATAGTTACTTTTATGCAAACTTACTTCTCCAGCAATGAGTGGCTATGGAAATGTACTAAATGCCTTCAGACTGGGATTGCACGCAAGAATTGGGTGTCTGGATCTCCTTCTTCAAGGATAGTGGCCACAACCTATGGGTCCCCAGCTGTTTTGGCCTACAACTCTCAGAAATCCCAGCCAGTTTACCAGCTGTTAGGATTTCTGGGAGTTGAAGGCCAAAACATCTGGGGACCCACAAGTTGCATAATGGGATGGTATGTATGTAACACCATTGTATGTCACCAACAAAATTCAACTTAACAAAACACTCCTGAAACCAATGGAATCAGAAAACTGTTGAGGTACGTTCCACACAAGGCAGTTGGACTGTAAGTGCACTGTGTTTTTAACAAAACGATTTAGTACCTAAGGTTTTCATTAAATTAGAATGGAACAACTGAAAGATTTGATTTAGTAAAACAGAGAATTAAATTAAAAAGCAGTTGAATGAAATGGGACACACCAAGGGGATAATGGCTCTATTACATCACAGTATGAAATATTAAATTACAAAATTTTAATGAAGTTCGAAATATAATATATTCAAAAAAAGGTTTTGGGGAGTTTATTCCTAGATTTTTTGTATATTTGTAAAAAATGTTATGTGTGCTCTTATTCTCTCCCCCTTTCTCTTTCTACATGCACATACACACATATGTCTGCCGGTCTATCTCTGCAATCAAATCAACCTATGACCTCTCTTTAAACAGAAATTATTTCACATACTAAATATACTGGACACATTTAACAAATTAAATAGATATTCTACCCCCAAGTCAACATTTTTTTCCAGTGCCTGTCTTATTGAGATGTAGTCAGAAATATTTTCTGCTGATTTATTTACATATTTGATGCTACAGAAAGTATCCCATTGCAATCACTTCCTGTTTTCATGCTGGGGTAGTCCCATTTCTGACTGGGGCTTCCCATATGGCATCATTGTTCTCCCTTTGTTTTCAGGGTGGAGGAATAATTTGGGATACATTCCTTTTTTCCCACTGAGAATGCATCACTAGAACTGCACTGCCATCAAAAATATTGGTTCTCTACCTATCTTTCAAAATCCAAAATGGAAATTATGTGGCCTTGAGGGATTGTTGATTGCATTCCAGCATTAGCTATGCTGATTACAGCTGCTAGGATTTACAGTCCAATATCTGGAAGGCCTTCTTCTAAAATTATTCACCAGCACTGAAATGAAATGAATGCCATTTCTCCCCTTACCATTATTATACTATTTATGTATGTCCTCTTTTGCCAAAAAACTTGTTAAAACCAATACATCTGGGGGAAAAAACTGTTAAATCTGATGCAGATTTAAGAGATGTAAGAACATAATATTTTTAACTGCTTGCATGTTGCAGTGTGTGCATGCTGTTGTCTGCCTTCAAGTCATTTCTGATTTATGGCAACCATAAGGCCAAATGATATGGTTTTCCAAACAAGATTTTCTCAGCTGGAGTTCCTCTGAAGCATACAGCCTTATCACATGGGACAATTGAAGTGTCCTAGGATGCTTCTGCCATGTTTCGCTCATGGAGCCCCTCACTATCTATCAAACAACTTAGGGCAATTTCCAGTGGGGCTCTATGGGCAAACTGGGGTGGTAGAATGGTGGAATGCTGGTTCTGGCCCAGACTACCTGTCTGAACTTATCTCGTGCCATGAACCATCATGAAGTTTAAGATCTTCAGGAGAGGCCCTGCTCTCGATCCCACCACTATCGCAAATGCGGTTGATGGGGACGAGAGATAAGACCTTCTCATCAGTGCCCCCCCCCCAGCCTATGGAATGCCCTCCCTAGAGATATCAGATAGGCCACCTCCCTCTTGTCTTTTAGAAGGAAAATCAAGACCTGGTTATGGGACCAAGCATTTGATCAGTGAGCAGCAAGTGATCACACAACTTCTGGCAATGAATTGACCTGGACTGGTTTTTGGATTTTGATTTAATGGATGTGTCTTAATTAATTGTTTTAATTTTAAAAAATATTTTTAATATTTTGATTGCACTGTGGTTGCTTTTATGATGCTAGCATCGTATGATGCTTTTGTTAGGACACCCTGAGTCTCCCTTTGGGGGGGGGGGGGGGAGGGCAGGATATAAATATAGGAAATTCCATGTTTCATAACAAACAACTGGGCTTTGGCATAGCATTGAAACTTCCCCACATGGGATGAGAAAGTGTCAGCTGGCAGCCAGGGCACCAGGATTGGCCCACTGTAGCCTCACTCCCACCATGATTCACTATGAAGGCTGGCAAATCACAGCGCTGGACCTCATCCATGTGATGAGGACCTGGCAGTGTGACTTGCCCAAAGGTCACAGAGTAGGTTTCTGTGACCAAGTGAGTATTCTAACCTTTGGCTACATGTGGCCAAGTGAGCACTTAAATCACTATGCAATGCTTTCTAAAACATGTTAATTTCAAAACAATTAAGCAATCTACGGAAGCAAAACTATTAAAAACTAATATACAGAATATAAAACAGCACCTTTTGAAGTCCTTTATATTCACTCTCTAAAAGTCTGCTGGGACAAGAAATTTTCACTTAATTGTATGTAGGTAGATAGGAATGAAAGAAGGAAAGAGAGTCACTGTAGCCTCCCCAGAAAGGAGGTTGCAAAGTCAGGAAGCAGTCATAAAGAGGGCCCTCTCTTTGTTCACGAAGCATAGTAAGATAAATACCATATCATACCGTTCCATACCATTCCATACCATACTATACAATTCCATACCATACCACCTTTGTTTTGTCTCTTCTAACATGGATTAATGAAACCAGGTCAGAGTCTGAAAGACATACTTTTTTTTAATAACAACTCATATAGTCTACAGTCATCCAAAAAGTAACTCTTCTAAGCTCTGGTCAAGGGTTAGCACTGACATTGTGTTGGAAATGTCTTACTTGGTTCCGATTGAACATATTTTATCATTCAAAATTTGCAGGTGATTGAGGAAATGTGGATGCCTCCTGAGGAGTGAACTGCCACTCTGTCTCTAGCAAAGAACACAGAAAGGATCAGATGATCAAACAGATTAATCTCAAAGTGTGATTCACCTCAAAATTAGCATCTGACCTTGGGGCACAAAACCATTCCTCAGCAAAAGAAATGTACCCTTTCCTGAAAACAAACAACACGCTAGCTTCCTGATGTGGTTTTATATAAATGCAAATTAGCTTGGGGAGGCGGAGGGCAGGAAATCCTCCATGTATACCATGTTTGTATTCTAACTCATATGAATCCTTCTTAATTATGTGCTAATGAATGCCACAACACATATTATATTCTCACACCAGAGGCTGACATTTTTATGCTTCGTCTTTTTTCTTTCCTTTGCAGTTATTTGAAAACAAATAGATAACAACTTCAGTATGCCCCTCCACCAAGTTTTTTGTTTGATTACCACAGGCAAGCTTATGAATATCAGAGGGATGCACAACCCCAGTGTGTTACACAGCATATGCACAAAGGACTGACAAATGTGACTGCCCTCTTGTGGAAGGTGAAACTTATGTAATCAGTCTATTTCTTCAACTGAAATAGTGTGACTCCTATATTCTACATGCATAAAATACACAAGAAGAAACTGCTAGTGCAGGGGTCCCCAAGCTAAGGCTTATGGCCTGGATGTGGCCCTCCAAGGTCATTTACCCTTCTCCACCTTAAACTTTAGACTGAGGGTCACCCTAAGTCTGAAACAACTTGAAGGCCCACAACAACAACAACAACAACAACAACAAAAACAACCATCCTCATTAACTTGACTATCTCATCAGCCAAAAGCAGACCCATACTTCCCATTGAAATACTAAGTTTATGTTGGATGAAATTGTTCTTCATTTTAAATATTGTAATATTCTTTCATTGTTTTTTTTTTTTGCACTACAAATGTGCAGTGTGCAAAGGAATTCATTCATTTTTGTCTTACTATTGTTCACCCAGCCCCCCAACAGTCTGAAGGACCATGAACTCTGGTGCTAGTGTGTAGCCATAAAATCAACAATCAATCAAAACATTTGATATGGAGGAGTTGTGTCATCCAAGGTGTCATCCAAGGTGCTTGCAAACATTTCATAGGAGTCACATGGCATGTTTCATAATATCCACAGAGTCCAAGAATGCTTGAACTACCCAGAAAAACTCCACAGTGTTGTGAGGACACAGTGATAGCAATGCAGAGCCACTTTTTTTATCAGAGCTTGAAAAAATTACTCATTTTGACTACTACTTCCAGAATGCCTTGGAACAGCAGGGACACCTTTTTTTGAGTTTTTAATCTTTATTGAATGAAAAAACTCTTTAACAGAAAATATTTTAACATTTGGATTAAGATACATTTTTCATATTGTCATTCCCTTTATAACGAAAAACAAAACTACAGTAAGTTATGTTTTCCACTTGGACATATCATGACCTGCTAGATATAGTTGGGTAAATTCAAAAGACACCAATACTATGGTGAAAGATGGAAAACTATAAGAAATTCTGTATTAATTTTCAGGATCCAGGACTATGTTTCATTAAAATTAGAGCATCTGTATTGGTTACTACAGATGTCTTGCCCAAGGCATTCTGTCAGTCAAATTATTTTGCCACATAGATCAAAATAACAAAAAAATATCCCTCACCCTTTCAGCCAGTAAAAATGACATGAAATTAAACAACTGACAATAAGATAATCTAAAAAAAAAAAGCAAATAAAAATCCAATGACTTCCTTTAGCCTCATGGTAGAGTCATCCCTGAGGGCTCCCTCATATGTGGTCACATACTAAGATATGAGGGAAGAAAATTAAATGAATGACCAAGTAGTAGGATACTGACTTGGAAGGACATACAGTTATTTTTATTTTTTAATAGAACACCTGTTTTATTGCTTATGACAGGTGAATTCAGGGTGCTCTCTGCCGCTGAACAGCAGGGATACTTTGGTGGTAATTGGGAGATTCTGGGAGTAATATGCACACAAACTGACTTCTCCATGCCTGTTGTTCACTGCTATTTTTGTCACTGAATGGGGTCAGTAATCAGACTAGCATTCAATCAGGAAGAGCTTTATGCCAATTGCACTCCTTACCTGTATCACGCTACTCAATTAGTCTCTAGGACAGACTGTTCTAATGCTTTTCTCACCCTGTAGAAAGAAAATGCTGATATCAGTCAAGAACTTTTGAGGATATGATCTGACTGTGATGTGATAGTGAATGAAAGCTCCATTCTCCTGTATCCCAGACTATTATTCTCCAGTTTTGTTAACTAAATGTGTTGGGAAAACCACATGTGTTGATTAAATGTCACACTGGGATGAACTGCAGTTGATGCTCATGATGTCCTGAGCCACTGTAAATAAAGGGATCAGCAGGAATATTGACATCCCACCAAATCAATATCCTTGAGGTCCTACACACCAAATGAATCCAGACATTTGTTTAACTGTTTTTGTTTTTATTCCTCGAAACATGCGGTATTGTTCCTATGATCATCTTCTTTTTTAAGATATAAGAGAAGAATCTCTGGTCTCCCCATCCAGATTACAAAGCCCTTGCCTGTTGTTCCCAGGAACTGTCCCAAGAACTGTGCCAGGTTCCTGGGATGCCCTCAGGACATTGGAAACTAGTGGCTTCCATATCCAGACTGGTGGTTGTTAATCTAATTTGTGTTTCACCCTAAATTTTAAATGAACTGTCCAAGGTGCTGAATCCTAACATTGATATTTTGGATAGCTCCTTAATATAGAAACAGGATTAGCCAATAGTGACATAAATTGCACCAGCTGCCAGAAGCTTGAAGGTGATCCTTGCTATCTTTCACAAGTGGTAATAGATAGCTGGGATTCCCTTCTTGGCTCTTTTCCTCCTGGAAAAAGGAAAGAGAGTGAAGCAAACTGGTCTCAGCCAGCATTTTCAAGTGCCAACTCAGCTTCAGTTCTCCTCCTTCCTTATGTGAAGGAGGCCGGAGAGAAAAAATCCATTCTCCAGCTGAAGTGCCCAGCAGAAAAGCTCCTGCTAGTGCTTTGGCCAAAGTCCCAATGACATCAGAAGTACAGTCTCATGCTATTAATTCCCTGGTCCTTTTTTTAATGTAAGCAGCATGAACCAGAATAGCCAATAGTTGGAAATGGTGAGAGTTCTGGATCAATATCCTATTGGAAGGTCGCCGCAGTGGACAAGAACAAAAGTAGATACAAGTTGAGCATTACTTATCCAAAATCTCCAAAACCAAAATTATTCATGTGGATGAATAAGAAGACAAGTCCTTTGCTTTCTGATGGCTCAATGTACACAATTTTTTATTTCTGTACACACATTTTTATTTCATGCATAAAATTATGTTAAATATTTTATAAAATTACATGGAGGCTATATGACTCAGGAATATATAGTTTTAACTCTGAATATGTTTTAGTGATTTTTAACATAATTGTTTTTAATACTAATGATGTTTAAATCTGTTTTAATACTTGTATTATTTAAGTTGTATTGAAATGCTTTTAGTGGATGCCACTTTGAATCTCCTTGTGGAGAAAGTAGGATATAAATAAACAGAAGAAGAAGAAGAAGAGTATATATGAGCTATAAATGAATTTTGTGTTGAGACTTCTATATACAACTAGCTGTACCCGTCACGTGTTGCTGTGGCAAACCTTCCCTTCCTCTTTCTCTCCTTCCTTCCTTCCCTCTCTCCTTCCTTCCTTCTCTTTTTTTCTTTCCTTCTCTCCTTCCTGCCTTCTTTCTCTACCTCTTTTCTTTCTTCCCCCTCCCTTTTTCTTTCTCTCCTTTCTTCCTTCTTCACCTATTCTTGGACCGCAACTTCCAGCAGTCCTCCTGATTGATCTATCTACCTGCTAGCTATATCTATCTAATCTATATATCTTATATATCCAAAGAATTGCTGGGCGTTGCAGTCCAGGAATAAGAAATAGAAAATATGTACAGATTGGGATGCTCTCAAAGAAACTCAAGGAGACGCAAGCTTGCAGCTTGGAAGCAGTGCATTTGGAGCATCCTCCTCCTCTAAATGGCCTAGTCTAGGGAATGCTGGGAGCTGTCATTTTTGCACATGCGCTGTATCATCATTTAGCTTTCTTGGGTTTTTTAATCTTTTCCACTGTTTTTTGGGGAGAGACTTACGAGTGATGGTTACTCGTTAGTCTGTTAGGGGTGTAGCATCCAAATTTAGGGTCACTTCATCCAGTGGTTTTTGAGTTATGTTAATCCCACAAACTAACATTACATTTTTATTTATATAAATTGTATCCCAAAATCTGACAAAATTCAAGACACTTCCTGGGTAAGGGATACTTGACTAATATAGTCATTCATTTGCCCAGTGGCATCTTGCCAATGAGAGCATCTAACTGTCCTGCATTAAAAAGAGCAGCCACACTACACAGTTATAACCTGTTGATGCTACTTTAGTAGTCATGGCTTCAGTCTAAGGAACCCTGCTGTTTGTAGTCTTGTGATGTATTTAGAGTTTTCTGCCTGAGAGTTCAAATACTGAAGTTTGGGGTAAAGCACTTGACAATCAAGATTATCTCACCAAACTACAAGTCCCAGGATCCCATAAGCTGGAGCCACGACAGTTAATGTGCTATCAAACTGTCACAATTGTACAGTATTATTCCCAAAATTTTACTTGGTAGGTACATTTAACATTATCAGAAAGGAGAACAATATACTTATTGATGTTAGGATAAAGCTTTTGAATCAAAACATTATATAGACACAGTCCTTATTTATTGAAATCCACAAAAATCAAATCACTCTCAAATACGGGCATGCACAAAGATTAACATCTGCCAAAGCCTACAACAAGAGTACTTACTGAAAATGCATTGGCAAATGACAGGGGGATGAGGTATACAAAATTTAATTTCCGCTACTTCAGAGCATTTCATAAAGAATGAATTAGGAAAATTATGTCCACTTTATTCTAAATTGGAGGCGCTTAGCCAGTAAAAAAAAATGACAAGGAAATTGTTTTGTCAGACGCACAATTTGCTCTGAACTGCAGCAATTGTATTTGGTGTATATAACTCTTCCCTTCCCCCAGATGTCTTTCTTTATGTGAATACTGGTTTTGTTTTGGTTACATAAGCACTTGTACTCAGAGCCTGAATACTGGATACAGAAGGGATACCAACTAGTGCTAGAATGCAACTGGAACTGCATTTGGAATGGTACACTGATGATTAGCTCAGACCAGCCCTCCCCTTAAGCAGAATGAACCAGCGGCCTCAGGAAGCAGATCTGGGATGCTATGAAAGGAAAATAATTCTGTAGTTATTTTTTTGTACTATTGTATTTTTTTCCTCCCAAGAATAGGAAAGGTACTTGTAAGATTTCCAAAAATACTGGGGGGAATTTTCTGCCTCATGGACCAAAATCATAGAATCCTAGAGTTGGAAGAGACCTTGTGGGCCATCCAGTCCAACCCGCTGCCAAGAAGCAAGAAAATCTCATTCAAAGCACCTCCGACAGATGGTCATCCAGCTTCTGCTTAAAAGCCTCCAAAGACGGAGCCCCCACCATATGCTGGGGCAGAGAGTTTCACTGCTAAACAGCTCTCACAGGCAGGAGGTTCTTCCTAAAGTTCAGATGGAATCTCCTTTCCTGTAGTTTGAACCCATTTTTCCATGTCCTAGTCTCCAGGGCAGCAGAAAACAAACTTGCTCCCTCCTCCCTCCTCCCTATGCTTCCCCATCACATATTTATGCATGGCTATCATGTCTCCTCTCAGTCTTCTCTACTGTAGGATAAACATGCCCAGTATAGATGTTCCCAACGTCAATCATGTGATTATGTCTGGTCCCCTTTAATCACGTGATTGACATTGGGAACATCTATACTGTAAAATTTACAATGGAAGCAGACTTGGGTAAGAGTTTGGGAGAAAGGCAGCATACAAAAGGAAGGAATACATAAAAGCCATGGGCACTTTAAGTGCCATGGCTTGATGCTATGGAATCCTAGGTTTTGTGGTTTGGTGAGGACCTTTGGCAGAGAAGGCTAAAGACCTTACAAAACTACAACACTTGATTTCATAACAGTGAACTATGGCAGTTAATCTGCATTCTATAGTCACACCAGCAGGGTTAGGGTTGAGAAGCAGCCTCCAAAGTGGAGAAGAACATTGTGGTGGCAATGATAACTCTCCCAGTAAGCAGCAACAGTCATTTTGAAAACAGCAGCCATTTCAGTTAGGGTTGAGAAGCAGCCTTCAAAGTGGAGAAGAACATTGTGGTGGCAATGATAACTCTCCCAGTAAGCAGCAATGGTCATTTTGAAAACAGCAGCCATTTTGGAAACTGGAGCTCAGAGGAGATGCCTCCAAAATGGAGAAAAACATTGTGGAAGCAATGGTAGTTCTCCCATTTGTAATCCATGTATTTGTGATTTAGTGTATAGTAGTTAGAATTTTCTTTTCAGGAGCTCCAGTAGTGTGGTCATAGACTACAGCACAGTAGCAGAGAAAGTTAAACAACCTGCCTTCACAAATCTTAGTATTCTACAACTTACTTAGGCGATCCCTCGTTGTCTGAGGATGATGGTCCTCCAAGGTCAGTGTCCTGGCAGTGGGTCCGTAGGTGACTGTGGAGCCCTATTCTTGATCTGCATCTTCTCCTGCAGCGAGGGCATCGGTTTCCAGGTGGAAGACGGTCCTGGTCGGGGTTGGCTTGATGCACCTTCCTTTTGGCATATTTCTCTCTTTCACCCTCCATCCATGCCTCTTCAAATTCTACAGCACCGCTGGTCACGGATGACCTCCAGCTGGAGTGCTCAAGGGCCAGAGCTTCAAAAGTTGGCTTTGAACCCATCTCTAAATCTCTTTTCCTGTCCTCCAACATTCCGTTTTCCATTCTTGAGTTCGAAATAGAGCAACTGCTTTGGGAGACGATGGTCAGGCGTCCGGACAACATGGGCAGTCCAGCGAAGTTGATGGTGGAGAACCATCGCTTCAATGCTGGTGGTCTTTGCTTCTTCCAGCACACTGTCATTTGTCCGCTTGTCTTCTCAAGAGATTCTACAAGATGCCCATGTCTACATGGGGCAAGTTGCCTCAGATCCAGCACATGCTTGCTGAATATGGGTCTGGCCCATTCCCTTGTCTCTGAATTGCCACCAGTTCTCCTTGTCAGCTGGAGAGCTCCATGTGAGCACCTAACCCACACTTGTTCTATCTGCTGATGAAAAAACAAGGCACCATACAATTACCAAGGAGAGAGTAAACCATCCTCCTCACTCTTGATGATCACATTGACACCCCATTCTGACTCCAGGAAATGCGACAAACATTGACCCAATGCTGACAGGGAGTTCTATGGCCAGTAAGGGCATGGTGACACAGGGAGAAGAAAATTTTGGGTACCACCATTGTAGTCTATTGATACCTGTGTCTTGTACATGGATAGTTCAGTGCCTAAACATTTTTTAAAAAGGAATGAGTTCAATACTGGGGATGCTTGATTGTGTTCTTTTTTTGCCTCTCCAGGTAGTAACTTTTGTCTGCATTATGAGGCAATTCTCCTAGTATTAAATTGATGCATTTGCATAGTTTTTTATTTAAATTGTTAATTTAAAAATTACAAACAAATACAAAATGAGATACAGCATGCATCATCCCTTTATTATGGGTACTTTTCATTGCCTTGTTATCTTTATTGTTCAGCCACCATTATCAGTTAACCTACATTTTTTGAGCATTTGTGCAGAAAATCCCGGTGACTATTTGCTTATAAGTGGCATATATTTAATATTTAAGCATTTTCAGCAAATCTTTGAGACAATTATCTCATAATGAGCAGCCCACATGCCAGCAAGCTAGTCTAGAGTGCTTCACAAATGCATGAAAATATTAACCTTTAACAAGGGGGTAGAAAAAGGGGGGGGAAAGGCCACACGATCATCATCTCATCCAGAGCACTTACGATGACGAAATGTATTATATTTACAGAAATGTCCTTTCCAAAGGTGCTGTTTCTATATAAAGTAGCAAGTAATTGCTGTAAGGGAACTTGTGATGCTGTGGATTGGTTTGGCAATAAAAAACAGGGAGAAAGAATTATGCTTATATAATATGGCTTGTGGACACAAGCTGTGTCAGTGCGCATATAGCACTAAAACTTTGCCAGGCCTCCTCTCTCTCCCTCTGCCTTCAGATATGCCAACCTTCCCAAATCTAGCACATTCTGGATGTACTGGATAACAACTCCCATCAATATCAGCCTAGCTATCAAGGATAAAATGGGGGGGGGGGGTGTAATCCAAAATATCAGAAAGAATCGGGACACTTCTTATATATATCGGGTCGTGGGAGAACTCCTCCACCCACCTGCGGTGGAGGAGGTCCCTGACGACCTCACAGCTCGGTGTCGCGATTTCGCACACCATTTTGCAGACAAAGTCGCCCAGATACGTCTCGAGCTCGACTCCAATTCCATCGCAGTGCCAGAAGAGGTGACGGAGGCACCTGCTTGTCCAATTTTGTGGGATTCTTTTAGGCTTGTTCTTCCTGAAACCGTGGAGGAGATTCTTGGGGTTGTGAGAGCGACCACCTCATCTCTAGACCCATGCCCATCTTGGCTCATTAAATCAGCCAGAGGGGGGTTGCTTGACTGGTTTGTAATGATTATCAATGCATCGTTGGAGCAAGGAATTTTTCCATCTAATTTGAAGCAGGCCGTGGTTCGCCCACTTATCAAAAAAGCTTCCCTTGACTCCACGGTGCTGAATAACTACAGGCTGATCTCCAACCTCCCCTTTTTGGGTAAAGTGCTGGAGAGGGTGGTCGCCTCTCAGCTCCAGGGTTTCCTAGACGATACCAACTACCTAGATCAGTCACAGTCTAGTTTCAGGCCTGGTCATGGCACCGAGACAGCCTTGGTCGCCTTGGTGGATGACCTCCGCAGAGAGCTGGACAGGGGGAGTGTGACCCTGCTGGTTCTCTTGGACATCTCAGCGGCTTTCGATACCATCGATCATGGTATCCTTCTGGGTCGTCTCTCCGGGATGGGCCTTGGGGGCACGGTTCTGTCGTGGCTCCAGTCCTTCCTGGAGGGACGAACTCAGATGGTGAAGCTGGGAGACGCCTGCTCTGACCCCTGGCCTTTGTCCTGTGGGGTCCCGCAAGGCTCTATTTTGTCGCCCATGCTTTTTAACATCTACATGAAACCGCTGGGAGAGGTTTTGGAGTTGGGTGCCATCTCTACGCGGATGACACACAACTCTACTACTCCTTTCCACCTAATTCCAAGGAGGCTTCTCAGGTGCTAGACGAGTGCCTGGCCGCTGTGTCGATCTGGATGAGGAAGAACAAGCTGAAGATCAATCCCGACAAGACAGAGGTCCTCCTGGTCGATCGTAAACCGGATCGGGGTATAGGGTGGTCACCTGTGTTGGACGGGGTTACACTCCCCCTAAAGCCACAGGTCCGCAGTTTGGGTGTCCTCTTGGATTCTTCGCTTACACTTGAGGCTCAGGTGTCGGCGGTATCCGGGAGGGCCTTTGCGCAACTGAGACTTGTGCGCCAACTGCGACCATACCTCGTGAAGGCTGATCTGGCCGGGGTGGTCCATGCCTTGGTCACCTCTAGAATGGACTACTGCAATGCGCTCTACGTGGGGCTGCCCTTGAAGACGGCTCAGGGGAGAGGAGAGGGGGGAAATTCAACCACTCTGCTTTAAAACACTTCCCAGGCTCCAGACAGGAGCCAGGGGAGAGGAGAGGGAGGAAATAAATCCACTCTGCTTTAAAATGGCTTCCCAGGCTTGAGCCAAGGCCAGGGACTAGAAGCCGGAAAATGCTGAATCATTCCCGACACATTTACTGCTTCATAACAGAAATGGAAGAAAAAGCTTCGGAAGGGCAAAGGGACTTCCGGTTTCCTTAAAACTTCGAAATCGCTTCAAAAAGCAAACCTTTCCAAATTTATTCTGAATTATGAAGATTCCGACTGAACCTAACCATGCTTAGTAAAAATATACTTCCTTCCTACATAAATCCAGAAAAATCCAGGAATTATAGCAACCAAAAGTAAAAGGTGTATCCCTTTATAAAGATATACAGTGATACAGAGACTGGAAGTCAGGTGTAGAAGTTTGAGTGCTATAGGTGTCCGAGATCAGAGTTTAAATACCCACTCAGTGACAGAAGCTCAGATGACCTTGAGCAAGTTCTGATCTCTCAGCCTAAGAAGAAACGATAGCAGACCTCCTTTGCTAAGAAAACTGTTATTAGCTCAACACAAGTTGGAGTCCACATGAAGGTGCATAACAACAAAGTGATGAGGGAAGCTGTCTCTCCTGGACCTCCAAAGTTTTTGAAGTTGGTGGACAAAACACATTCCTTTAAGTAGTGACTCCCAACCTTTGGTCCTCCAGTTGTTTTGGCCTTCAACTCCCAGAAAGTCCAGACAGCTTACCAACTGTTAGGAATTGTGGAAACTGAAGTCCAAAACACCTGGAGGACAAAAAATTGGGAACCATTCCTCTAAGGACCTCATCACATCATCACATCAAAGTCCTAGATATGGGAGGCAGCAAGGAGACCTATACGATAGAGGGGCAAATTGTGGGGCAGTGAGGCAAATCTGTCACCAGGTGCCTCACTGCTTGCCCACCACACTACAGAAAGTGTAGCTTTTTGACATGATCTTACATTGTCTCCATGATTCCTAACCTTAACACAGGTAGTCTCCAGTGTTCAGGTTTTCCCCTCCTACCATGCATCCTCAAAGCGGATGGCACAGTGCCCCACCAGAAGTAGATGTATGTTGTGGGGTGAGATCCAGCAGGCTTTTGTGCCAGCTGTGTTAAGGAAGTGTCTTGGACAGGGAATTTAGATAATGTGGTAAGGTTGTAAATTCTGTACTTCAGTTACCATCAGTATTAGCCAGCATGGCTAATGATCAGTTACAATACTGTAGAGCCACATTTTGGCTACCCAAAGTTTGTAACCAAAGTTGGAAAGGTTACTTCAGTTCCCAGAACTTTCTAGAACCTCCCAGTCAACTTTGCATCTGTCAAAGGCACTTTGACATATCCTTGTGAAACTCTTTTAACAGTCTATAATTTCATAAATTTGTCAAGGGTAGAAAAATGACATTACACAGAGGGTCAAGTCAGGAGAGCCTGCAGCTGACTGGCATCACATTCTCTCACCTCAACTGGAGGTCAACTGAGTCAAAATTTAAGTGAAACAAATGGCCCTTTCTAAGATTTGAAACTGTAGTGCAGATGTTTGTTATTCTGAATAATATAATCATAAAGCTTAGCTATCAAAAGGGGGGATTTAGACACGTTGACATAAAAGCTTACTGATGTTGCTGAAAAATTCACAGGTAAGGGCTACTTTGAACTGGTGAATAGACAGGCATTGCTGTGATCTGATAAATCCTGTCCTTTAATGTTGAAATCTGGGAACAAAGCCCAAAGGAACAGCTCTCTAAGAGGGTTGCATGAGGACATTTGAAAAGTATTTCTTATTTAGATTATAAACACAAGTTTAACGGGGCACAAATATACCCCAAAATTCATGGAGAAATTGCATTTAAAGTAGCTCTTACTGATTCTCTTGGGACACACTAGCATCGACTCACACACTATAAATATTAAAGGCTGTTAGAAGACTAAAACAACTTATTAAATAGTTGTTTTATGAGATAGAGACCAAGATGGGTACAATTTTCATTTTTGTAAGAATTTGCCAGAATTCTGTAAGTGGTGGTGAAGTCCCCTAATGGAGTGAAACCATAATTGACAACAAGTGTGCATCCTAGTAAAGGGCCTTGATACCTACATTTGATTGTTAATACTAGCTAAAGTACAGTTATCCCTCTGCGTTTGTGGTTTTGACTTTCACTGATTAGATTAAAAATGTTCTCTCAAGGAATCTCTACATCTTCCAGTGTGCCTCTATGGCTAACTTCCTGCAGTCATGCTTGAGTACCTAAAGAATTCCTAGAGAGAACTCCTGTCTAGGAATCTCTAGGTCCTCCACTGCAATTCTATGGCCACCTTCCAGTGGAGGCTGGCCATAGAGTTCTACTGGAAGACCTAAACATTCCCAGAGAGATGTTTTTTCAAAAAAATAAACAAATTATTTGTGGTTTTTCACGCAGGTCTTGTATCCTTAAAACCCACTGAATGGGGTTAGACATGGGCTACTTCTACACTGTAGAAATAATGCAGTTTGACACCACTTTAACTGCCATGACTCAATGCTATGGAATCATGGGATCTGAAGTTTTACAAGGTCTTTAGCCTTCTCTGCAAGAGTGTTTTGGTGCCTCACATAATGACAACTCCCAGAATTCCATAGCATTGAGCTGTGGCAGTTAAAGTGATGTCAAACTGAATTCTATAGTGTAGCTGCAGTCACATTTAATAAATGTAAGCTATGCAAGTTCTATTGATTCTGTTAAGCTATGCATGTTTTATTTTCTATGGGGCTATTCTAGTTGTCACTAATTGTCTATGCTAAATAGGGATTGCCTGTGCAGAGCAGGGGGTTCTGGGATTTAAAGTAAAAAGGACCTTTCCTCAAACCCTGCTTTTAAACCGATACCGTATATCTTGTAGAACACATTAACTTTCAACAATTGGGTCTGGCAGTGGGAGAGAGGGTTTCCTTTTTTGTAATGCTTTGTAACTTTTTCAGAGAGCGCATTAAGGAAAGAAAGAAATGTGAGAGTCATGGGCTAATAGTAGAGCATGTTACATCCTCTCCAATTTGAGGATCTAATTTGTACCACATTATGCAAATTATTGTAATTATGCACACTATGAATTTGCATGTTAATTATACAAATTCAGTACATTAATAGATACATTTTCATCCAACTATGTTTCAATCTTGTTGCCATTTTTTATAACAACAACTC
The DNA here is from genome assembly GCF_037176765.1 of Anolis sagrei. NCBI lineage: Eukaryota > Metazoa > Chordata > Lepidosauria > Squamata > Anolidae > Anolis > Anolis sagrei. Next base: position 188,328,256 of record NC_090023.1, read on the forward strand.
TTCTGAGGGAAGTAACATAAAGGAATGTTTAAAGCACCAGACTTGGAACAGAGTTGTCTGTGTATTCTACTTTCAGTTGACTTATGATGAACCCATGAGGAATTTTCCTTGGGCAAGGAGTACTCAGGTAGGGTTTTGCCAGTTCCTTCCTCTGAAATATAGCCTACAGTACATGATATTTGCTTGATCTCATCCAAGTATGAAAGAAACCTACTTTCTAATCTCTGCTTTGTCATGGACTTTGCTATGTGGCCTTGGACCACCATTGCCTCTCAGCAAACTTACGGCCTCTTGTGGGGAACCTTGTAGAGATGAGAGACACTATGTGCACACCGGTATAAATGACCATAAATAAATAGGCTGTAACATGGCCAATAATAACATTTTTGACTTCATCAGTGGCATATGCCAGTTAAGCCTTAGATGATACATAGAGCCCACCAGCTCCTATCAAATGACTCACAGGAACTTCCGGTGGGGCTCCATGGATCATCTAGAGCAGAGCCAGTGTATGCTGCTGTGGCAGAAATATGGGAGGTTTCCCATGTTGTGCAGAAGCAGGGGGGGGGGGATAATAATAACTATTGTTTGTATCCCACCACCACCTGAAGGGGAGTTTTACATGGGGACAAGCCTGAAAAAAACATAGTTTAAAATATAATACAATAAAATTCATAAAACATAATAAAACAGTATAAAACCACCATCGAATAAACAACCAATAGCCTGGCATTCTAAACAATTGCTGAGCTCGGGCAGGTAAGTTGGTTAAATTAGTTGCAAGGACCAGGCTTATGGATAAAGTACAAGAGCCAGATGACAAATTAGGAGCAGAAGGGCAATATGAAATACAACACTATGTCTGTATCGCAGGGAACAGTGGTAAAGTGCAAGGACTAGAACTTGGGTTATAGCTTCGGGGGGAGGGGGGGACTATCTGGAGAACTGTTTAATCAAAGGTACAGTGGAACATCCACATTTTGGGTCTTTATGAAAAGTGCACAAGCTGGGTGTCAGTCTAATCTCCCTGGGGAGAGAGTTCCAGAGCCAAGGGGCCACTTCTGAGAATGCCCTCTCTCTCATCCCTGCCAAACAAGCTCGTGACAGGGAAGCTGCACAATGGACATTTTCCCCAGTGGGATCAGCTTCCTCTCGAGCCAGGTGAGTAGGGCATGTAGCAAAGAGTTCCCCACACCCTCCAACAATAGTGCTGCATTTGCCACAATGTGTGGCGGTTCGGGCAGCCCGTGTGACCAAGTCGATTGTCACATATGGGAACTTCTAATGCTGTATACTCATCAGATCATTATTTGATGGGTGGCATTCTTCAATTCTCATAAAAAATCAAGGGAAGCTCCACAGAGTAATTTCCATTTACTCTCTGGAGAGAATGCAGAGGAATGCAAAAACACACTTATAAACACTTTGAAATAATCCCCTGCCTCAATTTGTAGCACCACTCCTGCCACACTTGCACCACCATTTCTCTTACTGCAGACACTCCAACACCTCTCATCCTTCCATCCCTTTTTCCATCCACCTCACACATTCACCATGCCTCTCTAACTCCTTCTTGCACTCCTCCATATGCATATCTAACTTTTTCTTTCCTTCGCCTTTACTTTATGCTGCTGTACTGCATAGATTCTAGATTGTAGGACCTAGATCATGCTGGCAATGTTTTCGGTTTAACTCTGTTCATCCACCATCTTCCCTATGGCCATTTAGTGGACAGGAAAATATAGACAATGTTTCCAGGCAATGTCTGGCTGTGCTCCTGCAACTAGACATGCAAAAACCATCTGGGAACCTCAGAGGATGTCATCTTCATGAGTCCCATCGCAGAAACGCAGCCAGATGCTGCTGGATGGCCCCATTGCTTCTGTGGGAAAAGAAGAGTTATAACCAACGAAGCTTGATGTTTTGTTGGTGTGTCTACAATTTTGGCCATAGTCTGAACCTGAGCAATGAAACAATTCTAAATGCACATCCTAAGAAATGAGCCCCCTGAAGATGTAGCACTTCTTGTTGCATGAACATGTACAATATTTCATTGTGTCTTCTTTAAGTTTGGCTTTTATATATTATATCACTCCAAGGGCTAGGGTGCCAAAGATAATGGATTCTTGTAACTGAACTTTCAAGAGTAGTGATTTTTTAATATGCAAATATGAATCAGTTCCGTGCATAAAGAAAAGTATAGTATTGTCAAATACTATTATGACCAGGCAGAATAATGTGAACTAAGTCTTTATTTTAAATCTTTAGAGTCTGCAAGCCTTCCATTTCTCTTTGAACAAAAGGTAATTGATTTTGCATATATAAAAACTACAATGGAGTTCAGTGGGAATTTGAAAACTAAAAAAAATCTATGCAACCTAGAAGAATACATAGATTTTTAAAAAAGTTATTTTCAAAAAATTTTCTTTCAACAAGTGAAGTTACAATAGCAGTCTCTACAGAGAAATTTAGAGAGCAGTTACTGAGGAAAGCTGCTTTGAGTTATCAAGGTCTACCAGTCAAAATAACAGATATCTATGAAAAAAAAATCAAAGGCCTCCAATTCATTTGCTAGTCACAGCTAGAAGAGATCTTTAAAATAAACTGCTTTGCTCATGTAAAATTCAATTGATTCAATGGACCAACTCTAGTAACCTGGGACTAACTGTTGGATTTAAGCTGAAATAAATCCAACTATTTTGTGTAGGATGGTGACACTGTGGATAATTGCACTAACAGTTTATTCAGTAGGTAACAACAGACCTATATCTGGATTGAATATGTACTTTCCTTTTGATTCTATTGACTTTTAAACTTTTCATAACAATGGCTAAGAAAGTGCAGTGCAGACAAGGCTGTGTTTGATCTGAATCAAACCTTTATTAGGGACTCACTACATTCTGGTATTATCTATTACTCTCAGATCTCCAGCCATAATATATGGATTAATACTTGTGAACAACTTTATAGAGCTGATGGAATTAAGGCAAAAATATAATGTATACCAATCAACCTGAGCACTTTTGATACTACTTTCATTTAAATGAGCAGCCTTTCCTACTCAAAACGTTTGGGCCAAGTTCACACATGACATAATCCAATATAGGGGGACATAAGAGAAGCCTCCCTGCAGGATAGTAAGACATCCAGGCATCTCATGGGCAATGGCTTTGTAGGCAACTGATTATCTCACTTATAAGAAGCACCGCTTGAATATCAAGCAAAAAGTGGGTGCAAGAAGAGGTAAAGCATCTTTGGTAAGATTGTCATTTTGATTGCAGCTATTCTTTTCAAGAGGGACAAATTTCTAGATCTTTTTTTATTTCAGACCATTTACATTTTTAGTTATTTTTTAGAAGTTGAGAGTTCTTTGCAGTTATGATCAATCCTAAGTATTTCATTTACTGCTTGTATTTCAGTTTTGTTGGTCAGTTTGTGTTGTCTTATCTTTGACATAACAAAGATTTATTTATTTTGAGTCCTGAAAGTTTTCCGAAACCTTCTATTTTTTCTAGCCAATTATTCATTTCCTCCATTGGATTTTCTACAGTACAAATTATATCATCTACAAAGGCCTGGATCTTATATTCATTTTTTCCAACTTTACGTCCCTTTAAATTTTTATCATTCTTTATTTCGTTCAGTAACATTTCCCTAGCAAATATAAAAATCAGTGAAGAAACAATATCAAAGCTGACTGGCACAGCCTGGGGATCACAACCAGATACAGTGAAGACATCTTCCCTTGCACTTTGCTAATCTGCTGCTAAGTACACATGCCCAATACAGAACGCTTCTCACCACACTAAAACAATGAATGTGGCTCTTAATGAGACATGCCACATTATCACAGGATGTCTATGCCCTACACCAGTGGAGAAATTATACTGCTTAGCGGGTACAAATAGAGTTTCATAATAATAATAATAATAATAATAATAATAATAATAATAATAATAGCAGGTATTGCACCACCTCACATCCATTGGGAAGTAGCAGCCTGTAATGAAAGGACCAAGGCTTTGACATCTCTGGTCCATCCTCTGTTTGGCTATCAGCCAGTGAGTATCTCTGTGAGTATCTACAGAGATACTCACAGGAACACCTCAACAAGCGAGAGTCCAAAAGCTGTAGGTTAAAATCTGGTACCTCAATCAGTGGCTGCTACCACATGAGAAACTCCCCCTGTGAACACAAAAAACTGGTGACTTGGAAGGCGCTGAACAGGCTGCACGCTGATATCATGAAATGCAGAGCTAACCTTAAGAAATGGGGCTACAAAGTTAGTCCACGACAATCAAGTGTGGAGAAGAGCAAACCACAGGCCACCTACTACAATGCAATCTGAGCTCTTCCACATCCACAATTGAGGATCTTCTTACAGCAACACCAGAGGCACTCAAAGTGGACAAAGGAAATTTAGTATAATGCCATGTTGCTAACTTTGTGGTTTTTCTTTGCATTACAACTGTATTCTCAATTCACTTCTGGCACAATAAATAAATATCTAATAGAAAAGTTTTAGAACTTAAAACCTTGTCTACTGCTTGTCCTCTTGATGGCAGGGAAGATTATCACAACTTGGGCTCTGTTATGTTACATGCCTGAAGAAACAATTTCTCCTGTGTCTTCTTGGGGAACTCCGTGGTGTTTCTTAATCAACTTCACAGTTGCCACATCCAAAACTTAGTACAAATAAAAATGTGCACATTAGGGAAACAATATTAGTATAATGTGCCAGCAAACTGTCAAAACAGTTATTTGTTAACAGTTTTTCACATGTTTATCACTGGATGCATAACAGCCAATGTAATATTATGGCTCCATTAAATCACAAATTAAACTTTGTAGCAGATAATGTTTGAATCATTTCTGCCTTGAGGAGCCATCAGAGGCAATTCTAGAGGTAGCCCCAGTGGTGTAACTACTGGGGAAGGACAAAATAATGGCAAAATTATCAAGGAATGCAGACACAAGAGTTCTAGGTGTGAATTATTTTTAATGTTTCACTTCCTGAAATGCAAGGAATAGAGCCCCCAGTGGTGCAGTGGGTTAAACCTCTAAGCTACTGAACTGACTGACCGAAAGGTCAGAGATTCGAATCTGGGGAGCGGTGTGAGCTACCACTGTTGGCCCCAGCTTCTGCCAACCTAGCAATTTGAAAACATGCAAATGTGAGTAGATCAATAGGTACCACTCTGGCGAGAAGGTAGTCACACCAGCCACATGACCTTGGAGGAGTATATGGACAATGCTGGCTCTACGGCTTAGAAATGGCACCAACCCCCAGAGTCAGACATGACTGGATTGAATGTCAGGGGAAAACCTTTACCTTTACTAATGCAAGAAATGTGGGCACAGAGGAAAATTTCATTGGAAGAAGCAAAATTCTCATTTTGCGGAGCAATTCACCCATGCTTTGTTACTAGCCATTCGGCTCCCCTACATCTCTAGTTTACTGAAACAGACATGAACTTCTCCACATTTAGTATCTAAGTATGTCTCCAAATTAGCATTCATTTCCTGTATTCTCTAGCATTATGTTTGCCACCTAACCAATCTTTTGCTTTTTTTAGGACAGAGATTAAAAGGCAAATGTTTAATTCGACAGCACTTCTTTTTTTAATTGTAATCACAATGCAACTGAATTTATCCTAAATTAGCTATTGACGGAAGCAAAAAAGGAGAGACAGCAGATATTTTCTTTCTGCCTTAAATAGTACCACGCAACTTCACAGCCACCTACAAACACATCTATAACAGTGCAATTTATATAAGGTATGTGCACAAATGTGTCCGAAAAGCATATGTAAGACATTTCCCGCACACACCCCTGGATGAAAATTAATTAATTAGTTACAGTTATGTTCTATTGATGTCAATGAGGCTATTTCTGAGTAAATGCATGTACTGGAGGGTCATGCTCTGACTATCTTTGATCTTTAAGAACAAACAGCATATTCAGTTACCCATTAAAAGCTGTGATCCTGGAAATAAGTCCAAGTTGGTGCTGAAGAAATCTCTCCGGAAGATGAATTCCACAAGTACGAAATCCTGAGAAGATAGACCCTATTTACTTAAAAACATGGCCAATTAGGACAGAAATGTAGAACATTAATTTTCAACTAGAACATGCCTTCAGATGATTTATTATAAAATAGGTCAAACTAATACAAAAGAATATAACGGGATTGTTTTGTTAAGATACTATTTAATTAGACCTAGTTATTTGCCTTCTTGAACTCATGCTACATTCTAGGCCAATGGAAAGGAAGCTCTACCCCGAACAACTAATACCCTGTCGGAGAGACTACCTATTTCCTCTTTTCAGTACGTGAATGAAAATTGGAAACACCAAACAATATAAAATTGGGGAGGACATGAACTTTTCTTTGCAACTTTTGGGGTTTTTACATGAAATAGGAGCTCTTGTTTGCAGATTGGGAAGGATTTGTACAGAACATACACTCTGGGGACATTGAACATTATTGTATGCAGCGGGTAGCATGTGTCTGAAGCTCCCAGTCATGAATGGAATAGTTTACCATCTCATGACATCATTCTACACCTACCTCAAACCAGTCTACTACTCATGTCAAAGAACTACAATTAGTATTGTCGAAAGCTTTCATGGCCGGAATCACTGGGTTGTAGGTTTTTCCGGGCTATATGGCCATGTTCTAGAGGCATTCTCTCCTGACGTTTCGCCTGCATCTATGGCAAGCAACCTCAGAGGTAGTGAGGTCTGTTGGAACTAGGAAAAGGGGGTTTATATATCTGTGGAACGACCAGGGTGGGACAAAGGACTCTTGTCTGCTGGAGCTAGGTGTCAATGTTTTAACTGACCATCTTGATTAGCATTTGATGGCCTGGCAGTGCCTGGGGCAATCTTTTGTTGAGAGGTGATTAGATGTCCCAGATTGTTTCCTCTCTGCTGTTTTGCTGTTGTAATTTTAGAGTTTTTTAATACTGGTAGCCAGATTTTGTTCATTTTCATGGTTTCCTCCTTTCTGTTGAAATTATTCACATGCTTGTGGATTTCAATGGCTTCTCTGTGTAGTCTAACATGGTGGTTGTTAGAGTGATTCAGAATTTCTGTGTTCTCAAATAATATGCTGTGTCCAGGTTGGTTCATCAGGTGCTCTGCTATGGCTGACTTCTCTGGTTGAAGTAGTCTGCAGTGCCTTTCATGTTCCAAATTTGGACACAATACATGTTATTAGGCCAATGAGTGGCTATCACTCATAAAACACTGGACGAATTGACACCAAATTTGGACACAATACACGTTATTAGGCCAATGAGTGGCTATCACTCATAAAACACTGAAAAACACAGCAGAAGAGACTTAAAAAGCCAAAAAAAAAAAAGAAATACATTGCAACACATGCGCTAAACCACACATATACACAACTATATACACACACAAAGCACATATACACAGACTGAGCAAAGCCCCTATTTCTCTGGGGATTATTTTCCTCCCCTGCAGAGTTTTTGTTACTGTGTGTACTATTACAAACAGCATCATTGGGCTATATACCTTGCCCAGACTCCCCCCCCCCCCCCAAAAAAAAAGTGTGAGAAGGCCTATACAGTGGGCACTTAATATCTGCTAGGGTTTGATTCCATGACTCTGTGAATAGATGATACCAAAATCTATGGATACTCAAACCACATTATAGAAAAATGGTCTCTCATATAAAATGGAAAAATCAAGGCTTGCTTTTCAGATTGAGGAGGGAGATATTTTACAGTAATAGATGATATAATCCTTGGATGAAGAATCCATGGATACAAAGGACTGACTGTGCAGTAGGCTCACATATTAGGTGAGGGATCTGTTCCAAGACTCTGCATAATACAACTTCCATATATTCTGAAACCCTATTTCATAGAATTGTAGAATCATAGAGTTGGAAGAGACCACAAGGACCATCCAGTCCAATTTTCTGAGTGGTTTTATTTCATTAAATTTTTCATGACTTTGAAATGTGCCTTGACAACACAAAGTTCAATTGCGATGGTTATTAATTAACCTACACATATAGAACTAGCTTGGGTTGTTCCTCCACTAAGAATGTATCACCTGGCATTGTTGCACTGAAGGTCAGAAGGAAAAAGATAGTGGGTTATTCCAGAAGGAGTGGGAGAGTCTCTGGAAATATGGAGAAATTCTAGTTCTTTTTGTATTGAAACTCCTTGAAATATTCTGGGTTTCCTTCACACCAACCTCTCTGGAATTCTTTTTCCTTCTCCTCGTCCTGCCACTGGTATATTTCAAATCTAGACTCACGCAACATTTCAGAAATTGATTTTCACCAATTTCCACCAAACCTTTATTATTAAGTACTGTAGCAATATTTCACCAATTAAACATTATAATCATTTTGTTTTGGTACTAATGTTAGACTCACGGAATCATGGATTTGGAAGAGACCACAAGGTCCATCCAGTTGAACCTCCTGTCATTCAGAAATGCACAATCAGGGCATCAACAACAGATGGCCATCCAGCCTCTGCTTAACTGCCTCCAGAGAAGGAGATTCCACGACCCTTCCAGGCAACAGTATACTCCCTTGCCAAACTGCTCATACTATCCAGAAGTTCCTTCTAACATTTTGGTGGATTCTCCCACCCACAACCACTATTTTCCTTACTTGAAATGAACAATGTATTGTGTTTCCTACCAAAGTATGCCACAGAATTACTGTGGAGGACCTAATAAATGCCTAGGGCAATATTCACTTTAGACCAGGTGTGGGCTGGTAGGCTGTTAGGAATAGTGGGAGTTGAAGTCCAAAACACCCGAAGGGCCAAAGTTTGCCAGTGCCTGCTTTAGACCTGCATGATTTTATGGTCAACTTCTGCTGGAACTTCCTGTGGAAACTGACCATATAATCATGTTGAAGGCCTTGCAAAAACACTTCTCTGAGCATTTTCTAGGTCCTCCAGAGTAATTCTATGGCATTCAAAGCTCTTAAAATATCAGTAGAGTCAATTTCAATAAGCTCACATAATAAGCAGGACTACTGTAACAATTTCCTTCTGTTTCAATTCACTGTTTGTACTATCAGGGTTTTAATAAATGTCATGGCTGACCTTGAAGGTGTTTTGCTTCAAAAACACATGTTGCCTAGCAGAAACAGAGTTAATGTGAGCATGGCAGTGGGTGTGTGCAAGAGAGAGAAAATGCGAATACCAGCATAACCACACAATACCCTGCTGTGGAAAGCAGTGCTTTAGTGCAGCCTACTGTATCATTTGTTGTGTAGCCCAAATGCAGAGTAATTTCAGGCAATTGACATTAAAATACATTATCTCTAGAGTTTAAAAAGTTCAAAATGAATTTAAAACTTATTCAAAGTATACTTCCCAACCTCATACACCTTGTGAATGGCCACACTGTCTAAGGGATTCTGGGAATTATAGTCAAAAATTAACTTTATCCAGCTCTAAGTACTTTACCTTCCTGATCAAAGATGGAAATTCTCATCATGATACTGGAAAATGCTATGTTTAAATAAGGAACTATTGCAAAGGACAAGCCTAGTTCCATTACTTTTGAGACATAAATCAATGAGAAGAATACAAGTCGGAACCATGAGTTGTAACAATGTAAACACTGGTAGGTACACTCTCCAATAAGTCAGTAAATCTGCTAAAGCCTATGGGCTCAGTCCAACTGATCAGGGAAGACCACTCTGCCAGAACATATATAGCAATTTCCAGCATGAGAGGGTACATCAGATTAAGGAAAAACATTTAGACAAAAATGACATAGGATATACAGAGATACAGATTCTATGCAACAACATTGGATTTACAATTACATCGGTTAACAAAACAACAAAGGAGAATTACATTTTCACTCAACATTCACACCACATGTACACACATTCATCCTCATGCATCCAAATATTATATCATTTTCTCCCTCATTGGAGAAGCACCTGTTAGGCCAGACCCTGCTTTCCTGTAGCCTGCCAACACATAGTTCCATAACGCCATAACTTCAAAATGCCAAAATGCCAAAACTTCTTCCCTAAGAACAATGCCAAGGACCAGATCTGTTTCCATACAGCAAAACCTGACTCCCTGCACAAAACCTAAGACTCCAAAACTACACCTCTTCCTCTTCCCTTGAGAAAGTGGCAAATCTTCCACTCCATGGTACACTACCTCTCTCTGTCCCATGGAGCAGAGCATAGCTGGTGAACAGAGTCTCTGTTGGTCACACTTTGAGCATTATTAGACTGAGTCTTTTATAGGAATATTCTGTTGATGTAGTCCCAAAGTTGTAAATTAATGATAGACGTCTTCCATCCTGGATCCATCTCAGTTTCCTGGCCAGATGTTGACTCTTCTTGATTGGTGTTGATATTATGTTGACTTCTCAACACTGTAAACCTTTCTGTTATCACTGTCCCAATTCTTATCAGAGTTTCTCATTAGCAATTTTTAATTACAGTCCAGCAAGCAGGTAGTTAGTCATTGCAGCCTTAATATTATACTAGTGTCTCCAAAATTATTAAATGCATCCATACATCCTTCCATTCTTCCATTAATTCCCACACATCATATGAAATCCACATTTATCAAATCTGTACATTGAATTTCTAATTACAAAAATAAATGTCGCCATCAAGATGCTATAAAAAGCAGAAGTAATAAAGTTAAATTCCACCCTTCTAGGATCACACCTTACCTTTTCTCCTAACAAACAATCGTCAGAAACCATCTTAAGCAGTTGTATAGAAGTCATGATTACAAGCTCAGCAATCAAGTTCTGCCAATGGTTCTGTAAGAAAAACTTTTCACATGATTCTTTAAACAACACATTCAAATGGGTATGTTTGATCCCACAATTACAACCATTTTATCAAGATTGGGCATTGCACTCCTCCCAAGAAGAAAACATCTTCTTATTTGCTGGCTGCAGTCTGCATCTGCAGACTGCATCTTTGCACCTAGAAATACAAAGTCTGTCACGGCCTCCACATTTTCTGCTTCTCTTTGCCAGTTGTCAATCAGTCCAATTGCCAGTATCTTAGGGTTTTTTTTATGTTAAACTGCAGCCCAGCTTTTGCACTTTCTTCTTTCACCTTGATTAGAAGGCGCCTCAGCTTCTCCTCGCTTTTGGCCATCAAAGTGGTATTATCTGCATATCTAAGGTTGTTAATGTTTCTTCCAGCAATTTTAACCCCAGCCTTGCATTCATCGAGCCCTGCACATCGCATGATGTGTTCTGCATACAAGTTAAAAAGGTTGGGTGAGAGTATGCAGCCTTGCCGTACGCCTTTCCTAATCTTGAACCAGTCTGTTGTTCCGTGGTCAGTTCTTACTGTTGCTACTTGGTCCTTGTACAGATTCCTCAGGAGAGAGACAAGGTGGCTTGGGATGCCCATCCCACCAAGAACTTGCCACAATTTATTATGATCCACACAGTCAAAGGCTTTAGAATAGTCAATGAAGCAGAAGTAGATGTTTTTCTGAAACTCCCTGCCTTTCTCCATTATCCAGCGGATATTGGCAATCTGGTCTCACACATCATATGATGTCTTCTGCATACAAGTTGAACAGGTTGGGCAAGAGTATACAACCCTGCCATTTGTCTTTCCCAATCTTGAACCAGTCTGTTGTTCCATGGTCACCTCAGTCATAGAAGTACCAACTGGAGTTTTACAATAGTTGCTGCTACCTCCATTCACCATCTGGCTGGCTCCAAGTGACCATGGTGAGTACTTTCTCAGGAATATTAGTCTCCTGGAGGAACAAAAAAGAAACAAAGAAAAATGGTTAAGTATGAGCCTTCGAAGAACACAACTGTATTTCTCCCCTAACAAACTGAAGTCAAAAGCCACATGCAGCAGTTGTATAGAGATTGTTCTGATGACCGGACTGTCAGCATTCCAGCACAATTTCTGCCAATGGAATCTGAGTATTCAGAACGCTAATCTGTAAGAAAAAAGGGAATGTCCAAACACAAGCTTTTAAACAACACATTCAAATGTGTATGTTTGATCTCACAAATACAACCAACCTCTCCTTTCATCTCAACCACTGAGATCAGTATGAACAGAAGTTTTACAGTAGTTGTTTTTACTATCACTCTCCACTTGGCTTACTCTAATTGACCATGGAGACCACTTTATCAGAAAGAATGATTAGTCTCCTGCAGGACCAAAGAAAGAAAGTAAGATAGTTGACATCTAATACTCCTAGGAACACAACTACATTTATCAAAAACTACATGCAGCAACTGTATAGAGACAAGAAAACACAGGACACACGAGTTTCATTCTTTACAACTTTGTCAAATAGACAAAGGTTACAGTTAATACATTGTAGTAGACAGAACTCTAAGAATTTTCATTTTAGTTAAGATAGTTTAATATTGATATCACTTGTTATATATTAATTTTAAATATAGTTGTCTATGTTTACAGCTTTTTTTATACTGAATGGTTAAAAGAAAAATCCTCATACAAGCCTTTAAAAACACAGTGAAAAAAAAAGGTTGATCCCATAAACAGTACTCACCCTTTGCACTCAACATAGTGACTGAGCTCAAAAGTCATTAACAGCAGTAATGTACATCTAGAACAGTGGTTCTCAACCTGTGGTTCCCCAGGTGTTTTGGCCTACATCTCCCAGAAATGCCAGCCAGTTTACCATCTGTTAGGATTTCTGGGAGTTGAAGGCCAAAACATCTGGGGACCCACAGGTTAAGAACCACTGATCTAGAAGTTGCCAACTCTATGCAATTATTGATTCCACAAAAGAGCCACCAATCTAGACCACAATTCAGGTGAGAACACAGCTAAAAAGTAAAAAAAAATGTCCCAAAACATCCCTAAAAAATTGGTGAAAGAGTAAAGTTTGACCCCACAAACGGAGTGCACGCTCTGCTTTCAACTCAGTGACTGAGATCAAATGCTGATACAAGAAGTTATATAGAGCTGGTGACTGTTAGCCCCACTCTCCAGCCAATTAGTAACTCATCAAAAGGCCCACCCCTTAGACTAGAGTTTCAGATGACTTATCAGAAAACTCCTCTTAACTCTAAGGAAGGCATGGGCAAACTTTCTAACTTGAGTGACTGCATGTCAGGCCAGAGTGGGGTGGGTGGACCAGGTGGGAAGAGCTCTCCCCAAGTCCCCTGCCTACCTTTTCCGCTTCTTTTTCAGAGAGAGAAAGTGAAGGAGAGATGGGAAACATTTGGATTCCAAAAGGGTTAGCCTAGGTCAGGATGAGATAGTTGATGGGAGAGAAAAAATGTATCAATTAGACCCCATGTTGCCTACTCCCGATATAGAATTGTAGAGCTGGAAGAGACTACCAAGGGACATCCAGTCCAACATCTTACCATACAAGAAGACACAATCAAAGCACTCCCAATAGACAGCCGCAGCAGAAAAGCCTCCAGAGAAAGAGACTCCACCACACTCCCAGGCAGCCTGTGCCACTCTCCTGGAAGTTCTTCCTAATCTTTTCAGTGAAGCCTCTTTCCCTGCCATTTGAACCCAGTGTTCCATTGTGCCCTGGTCTCTAGAGCAGCAGACAGTCAGTTTTCCTCCTCAATGGGACACCTTTTTAAATCTTGAAACATGATTCCCATGTTCCCTCTCTACCTTCTCTTCTCCCAGTTAAACAAACACTCCCAGGAGGAAAGGAGGAAGGAAACAAAGAAAGGGAGGGAGGGAAGGAAGGATAGAAGGGAATGATGGAAGAAGAAAGAGGGAAGGAGGGAGGGAGGAAAGAGGGAAAGAAGGACAAAATTTGGAAGAGAAAGAGTGAGGGAGGGAAAAAGAGGTAATAAAGAAAGGGAGGGGGAAAAGAAAGAAGGAAGGATAGGATTGTGAAAGAGAGGAGGGCCTGAGAAAAGAGCCCAAAGGGCCACATCCAGCCCCCAGGCCTGGGTTTGCCCACACTTGCCCTAAGGAACAAGGTTACTCAACAAAAGCCCCACCATTTACACCAGTGGTTCTCAACATTCCTAATGTTGCGTCCCCTTAGTTCAGGTCCTCATGTTGTGGTGACCCCCAACCATAATGTTATTTTCGTCGCTACTTCATAACTGTAATTTTGCTACTGTTATGAATTGTAATGTAAATATCTGATTTGCAGGATGTATTTTCAATCACTGGACCAAATTTGGCACAAATACCCGATATGCCCAAAATTTGAATACTGGTGGGCTTGGGGGTGATTGATTTTGTCATTTGGTAATCCTGGAGTTGCTGGGATTTATAGTTCACCTTAAATCAAAGAGCCTTCTGAACTCCATCAATGATGGAATTGAATCAAACATAGCACACAGAATTCCCATGACCAAGATAAAATATTGGGAAGGTCTGGTAGACATTGACCTTGAGTTTTTGGAGTTGTAGTTCACCTATATCCAGGCTGTGGACTCAAGCAATGATGGATCTGGATCAAACTTGACACAAATACTCAATATGCCCAAATGTGAACACTGGGCAACTCACATTTCTCCAAATGTGAGTTTGGAGAAAATACACCTTACCATTTGGGTGTTGTAGTTGTTGGGATTTATACTTCACCCACAATGAAATAGCATTCTGAACCCCACCAATGATAGAATTGGACCAAACTTTCCACACAGAACCCCCATGACCAAGAGAAAATACTATGTTTTCTGATGGTCTTTGGTGACCCCTCTGGCATCCCCTCGTGACCCTCACAGGGGCCCCAACCCCCAGGTTGAGAAACACTGATTTACACCAATAGCTCAGGTGAGAGCACACCGCTCAAAAGTATGAAAATCCCACACAAGCCAGTGTAAAGGTTAACCCCATAAGTAACATACACTCTCTGCTCTCAACTCAGTGACTGAGCTCATTTGCTGATGGCAGCAGATATATAGACTGAGTGGCTGCTAGCTCCACCCTCCAGCCAATTAGTGACTAATCAGAAAACTAGGCTCAGGTGACTCAGCAGAAGCCCTGCTCCTTTAGACTAATTAATCAGGTGATACAACTGAATCCCTGCTCCTGTAGATTAAGAGTTCAGTAAAATATGGGCAAAAGAGTTCCAAAAAATCATCCATATTTTCTCCAACACCATGGAGTGAGATTGTTGTTGTTTTTATGCCATTTCACAGGAATGCAAGAATTGTAATGTATTTCTCCTGTTTGATGCCAAGATGGATTTCAAGAGAGGTGATGTATACCCTTGTATACATCACCTCTGATATTTATCAGCCTGTCATATTGTTTCCTATTGTAATCCCTTCATATAATTTTGCTAGTAAGGCACTGCCATATTTTTTTCCTTCATCATAATATCTATGCTGAAATGTCACATTATCTGCATCTTGTGTTATTTAGTTAGCACAAGTTCACACACATACCATCTCTATCTAGGTCTTATTTGTTTTTCATCAGCTAATTTCTCTCTTATGTTTGGTTTGTTAAGACCTGGTCCAATCTTTTATAGGTAATGTGTCCACATCTGACACAATGTTCTTCTATATAAATAAAAATGTAATGTCAGTTTGTGGGATTAACATAACTCAAAAACCACTGCATGAATTGACACCAGATTTGGACACAATACACCTATCAGGCCAATGAATGACCATAGCTCATAAAAACACTGAAAAACACAGTTGAAGGGACTTAAAATGCCAAAAAAGCAAAAAGATGCTACAGCACATGTGCAAAAATACCCCCCCCCCCAACAAAACACACACACACACACACAATGGCATATCCACACTCTCTTCCAGACTACAGCTCCTAGCATCCCCTAGACCAGGCCCTTTAGGAGAGGAGGATCATTCAAATGCACTGCTTCCAAGATTCAAACTTTCTTCTCCTTGGATTTCTTTGAGAGCATCCCAATCTCTTCATATTTCCAATTTCCTATTCCTGGATTGCAACTCCCAGCAATCCTCCAGATAGATAGATTAGATAGAGATAGGTAGGTAGATAGATCGATCAGGAGGACTGCTGGGAGTTGCAGTCCAAGAATAGGTAGAGAAGGAAGAATGGGGAGAAAGAGGAAGGGAAAGAAAAGTGGGGAAGGAAGGAAAGAGAAGAAAGGAAGGAGAGAAAGAAAGAAGGAGAGAAAGAGGAAGGGAAGGTTCACCCTGGGCACACAATTTATATAATAAACTACAGAAATTACATTTGGAATATCAGTGTTAGTCTCATTTGCATGTTTTCAAACTGCTAAGTTGGCATAAGCTGAGGCTAATAGCAGGAGCTCACCCTGTCCCACAGATTCAAACTGTCAACCTTCTGGTTAGCAAGTTCAGCAGCTCAGCGGCTTTACCTGTTGCACCACCATGACCCCTAATATATGCTCTTATTAAATTATGGAGAAGGAAGGTGACATGGTTCTGTTGAGGTAACAAGGAACTACATGTAAGAAGAATGTGTTTTGTATCAAAAGTCAATGGCTCACAAAAAGTGTAAGGAAAGAAAAGTCACCTATTTTGTTACATTGGAAGAGACATTTTATTTTATTTTTTTAAAATCAGTGTAACAATAATTAATTATTTTGGGCATGTTTGCATTGTAAATATTAAAAAACTAGCCATTCCCTGCCACGCGTTGCTACGTCCCAGTGTGGTGATCTAGAAAATATTGTAATGAGAAAGTATTGGTTTCTAATATACGTAATTTCTTTATGCTTGTGTTGATGTAGAGATTGTCTGGTTTGCCTACTCTGGAACATGAAACATAGAATTATCCTCCTTTAGTGGTCCCTTTCAAATTTATGATACTATATCTATGTGTGTGTGAATCATATCTATCTATATCTATGGTTAGATGGCTCTTAGTCAGAAGGGCTTTGATTACGTTTTCTCGCCTTGGTGGCCTTAAGTATTTTCTGTTGGTCGTGGGGGTTCTGTGTGGGAAGGTTGCCCCAATTCTGTTGTTGGTGGGGTTCAAAATGCTCTTTAATTGTAGGTGAACTATAAATCCCAGTAACTACAACTCCCAAATGTCAAAGTCTATTTCCCCCAAACTCCATCTGCGTTCATATTTGGGCATATGGAATATTCGTGCCAAGTTTGGTCCAGATCCATCATTGTTTGAGTCCACAGTGCGCTCTGGATGTAGGTGAACTACAACTCCCAAACTCAAAGTCAATGCCCACCAAACCCTTACAGTGTTTTCTGTTGGTCATGGGAGTCCTGTGTGCCATGTTTGGTTCAATTCCAACATTGGTGGAGTTCAGAATGCTCTTTGATTGTAGGTGAACTATAAATCCCAGCAACTACAACTCCCAAATGACAAAATAAAATTTTTGAGTGATGGTCACTCCTTGGGTTAGTAGGTGTCTTGTGGCTAAATTTGGTGTCAATTCGTCCAATGGTTTTTGAGTTATGTTAATCCCACAAATGAACATTACATTTTTATTTGTATAGATTACTTTTTATAAGCAGCTTTTCAACTCTGTTACTAGAATGGAAAGCTATTTCCTTTATCCTTGTGCTGGGAGATTCTTCCATCCCCCAAACATCAAAAAGCCAGTGCCTCATTTGCATATGCACAAGAATTTAAATATGTCATCATTAAATTCCTTACATTGCTGTTAGGGTGGGGGAGAAATAGTCATGAGGGAAAGTGGCAAAGGGAGGGGGTGACAAACTGGTTATGATTCCCCCCCCCCCTCAAAAAATTAGGACATTTGAAGTCTTTCATGTAGCAATCATAGCTGTGAGATACTGTTCTCATTATTAACTTTCAAAGAAACAGCCCATGTATTTCCTTGCAGGCAGCTGTGAACCCCATGACCTTTATTAATATATGGTTTGTTTTCAATCAGAAACTCAATATAGCTCAGTTAAGATAAACTTTTTCAGTGGCATTCTAGTGCATGAAAAGCCCTCTTTCCTGTCTCTTCCCAAAAGCAATATACGATGTTTGTGGTTTGGGATGACAGCTGCTAGCCTGGGGGATGATTCTAATTTTGCTGTACTTTGTAACAGGTGGGATGGGAGACAGGAATCTAGTATTCTGTAATGGAAGGAGTAACTAGGTGAAGGACTGACGCAATTGCAATCCATGTTGCTGTCACGCGATAACGTTTTCAGAGTGACTTTTGGACGGCAGCTCCCAGAATCCCAGCTAGCCCACATAGTCACTGTACTAAAAAAAGGAAGGATGACAGTGATATAGAGGGATATGGGACAGATTGCAAGCAATCATCCATCAGCCATGTGGTAAGTGAAACGTGCACTATTATACATTATTATATACAAGCTTGGGGACCCGGCGGTGTCCAGGTTATTTGAGAAAGGCATTGTTTGTTTTGAAAAGTTTGGTGATGTGTAATGGTCACAGTGGTTTGGTGATATCAGTTTGGTAATGTGTAATGGTTGCAGTGGTTTGGTAATATCAGTTTGGTAATGTGTAATGGTCGCAGTGGAAGTGAGTGAAGGTACTGCAAGTCCCATCATTCGTGGCAAGTTTGGTTCAGATCAATCATTGGTTGGGTTCACAGTACTCTCTGGATGTAGGTGAAGTACAGCTCCTATAAATCAAGGTCAATTCCTCCAAACTTTGTCATGGAGAATCTGCGTGCCAAATGTGGTCCAGGTCCATTATCAAAGGGGGTCACAGTCCTCTGCCTTCATGCAGGGTGAACTACAACTGCTATCCCATTGAGTCAGTCTCCCAAACCCCTTCAGTCTGTTGAGTTACTGATCAGTTCCTCTGTGTTTGCTGTGTACCATAGTAAAGGGTTAAGGGAGAGGTAGTGGGCAAGGTCATGCCTGAGTTGGAGGAAACACATCTAATCTAGAATGAAATTCTCCCCAAATGAAAGTATTCCCTGGGTGGTGGACCGTAGTGTTTGGGGAGGACATTGGCAGCTTTTGGGCAACATGTTCATGGCACTCACTCTAGCCTGCAATGTCAGTTGAGGGAATGCCTTTGGAAGCTTCACAGCACTAGAAACTATAGCCTGCTTGTGGAGGTGGGAGGCTGTCTGTGTAAGTGGACATCTCCGACACATACACATTTTTCACTTGTGTATAGATAGATAGATGATTCGGAAAGGAGAAAAGTGGGTGTGATGGGTCGGTATGTATCCAGTCCTCATCTAGCCATCTTTAACCATGGGTTGCCTACTTAATAGGCATTTTTGTCAGGTGTGTGTGACAAGGTCTCAAGTTCTGTTACAAATAAGAGAACTGAATGGCTGTTGAATATTATTGGGAGAAAAATGTTTTCTCACTTCGAAAGACTTCCCATAAACCATTTCACAACATAGCTTTAAACTTTGTCTCCATTTTATGTAAACCATGAAGAAGGGGAGTATGAAATGGTTCATTCTCCAGATGAGTTGCAACTCCCATCACACATAGCCAGGATAACAAATGATGAGAAATGATGGGAGATGCTGTCCAGCAATACATGTAGGACTGCACACTTCTCATGCTCGGCATACAAGTTAACTCAGCACTCCCATTATCATAATTAAAACCACATTTGAAGTAGAGCTAAAACAATCTGAGTGTTTAATTCTCGGAGTTAAAACGGCTTCCATCTCAGGGAAGTATAACTAACTCATTCACCGGCATTAAATTTTCCCATCATAATGTATTTAGAACACTTCACATTTCACCACCTTCATTAAAATTAAAATGACTGTATCTACTCAGGCAGGAAACAGAACCAAAGAGCTTTTTATCTATTGAAGGCTACCATTTGCTTGTTTGATGTGTGTGAGGGTTTGCGGGTTTTTTTTAAATGCACGTGCATACACACACACAGAAAACATTTCATTTAAATCCAATCCTGTTGCTGGTATATTTTTCTCCCTACAAAGAACTTCAAGCCCAAAGCATGAAAATCAAAACCCAATTTGTACGTTTTTTTAAAAAATTAATTAAACAATGATTAAGCCAACCATGCAGATCAAATGGGAAATCGAAAAGCTTTTTACTTGTGGGAACATTCCTACCCAAGATAAATAGGAAAGGAAAAATAAAAGATGGAATGAATAAGTTGAAGGTACAGAATATTAGCCTATTCACAAATGTAATCATTTATCAGTGAACCTCTGTTCCATTATGCTGATTGATGGAGCTTCACATCCTTCTTTTGAAAGTTGTAAGGCTAGCAAGTCTTTCCCTTGTTCCTCACATTTCTGTCTTCTGTATCTATCCCTGTCATCTGTTAAACCATAATGAATGCTTTACTTGATAGAAAGGATAATGATCATTCCCCAATGCCTGGATAAATAAAATTGCCTGCTCCAATTTTCTCTGCACTGAAATAAATGCAGTGGAACTTTCTCAGCAGTTTTCTAAATAATAATAATAATAATAATAATAATAATAATAATAATAAACCAACAACAACAGGAAAAAACGAAAAACAACATGAAAAACTCAGCCGTTATCAGGACCTCAAAATCAAACTGCAAAGGTTCTGGCATAAACCAGTACAGGTGGTCCCAGTGGTCACTGGCACACTGGGTGCCATGCCAAAAGACCTCAGCCGGCATTTGGAAACAATAAACACTGACAAAATCATGATCTGTCACCTGCAAAAGGCCGCCTTACTTGGATGTGCATGCATCATTCGAAAATACATCACACAGTTCTAGGTGCTTGGGAAGTGTTTGACTTGCTCAGTATTGTCCCCCATGTTGTTTAACATCTACATGAAGCCATTGGGTGAGATCATCCAGAGTTTTGGAGTCCAATGCCATCTGTACGCAGATGATGTCCAACTCTATCACTCGTTTCCACCAGATGCTAAGGAGGCTGTCCAAGTCCTGAACTAGTGCCTGGTGACGGTCTGGATGAGGGCGAGCAAATTGAAGTTGAATCCAGACAAGACAGAGGTCCTCCTGGTCAGTCACAAGGCCAAACAGGGTATAGGGTTACAGTCTGTGTTAGGTGGAGTTACACTCCCCTGGAAGGCACAGGTTCACAGCTTGGAAGTTCTCCTGGACTCATCGCTGAGCCTGGAATCCCAGGTTACAGTGGTGGCCAGGGGATTAAAACTTGTACGCCAGCTACACCCATACTTTGGGAAGCCAGACTTGGCCACACTCTCGTTAAATCCAGGATAGACTACTGCAGCGCACTCTACATGGGGTTGCCTTTGAAGACAGCTCAGAAGCTTCAAATAGTCCAACGAGAGGCAACCAGGTTAATAACTGGGGCGGCATACAGGGAGCATACAACTCCCATGTTACGCCAGCTCCACTGGCAGCCAGTTTGCTACCAGGCACAATTCAAAGTGCTGGCTTTGGACTATAAAGCCCCTAATGGCCCCAGCCCAATTTACCTGTTCGAACACATTTCCCCCTATGAACCATTGTGGAGATTAAGATCCTCCGAGGAGGCCTTGCTCTCTGTCCTGCCATTGTCACAAGTGCAGATGATCAAGATGGTTTTAAACACTGTATTTTAACACTGAAACAAATATTTTTTATGTTTATGTATACATATAATGAATTCATGTCCCGGCATTGAATGTTTGTCATATATATGCAGTGCTCTGCCCTGAGTCCCCTTTGGGGTGAGAAAGGAGGAATATAAATGTTTTAAATAAATAAATAAAATAACCTGCCCAGTAGCTACATTTAGAGATACTGAAAGCAAGTTATTCCTTTGACCTGAGAATATTGAACTCAAATTAAAATAGGCACACACTCTATCATAAGTGCTCTATTCCAGGATCATTTGAGTATTCGTCCCAGAACCCCTGTAGCTGCGAGGTAACCACACCTTCCAAGACTTTGCCCAAAAAG